>NC_092291.1:12810326-13040326 GCF_036320965.1 Panulirus ornatus
CATGGCCCTCCCTCCCACCCAAACATAAAGGAATCCCGAGAAACGTGTGTGAGGACATTAAGTATCAACAAAGAGAGACATATTTCTGCTTCAGGGAGTGTTCACCAATATTTCAGAACGTATTAACAATGGACATACACGAGCCCTCCTGGAGGTAGCAGTTAGCTGTGCCAATGCTTCCGTGCACGCATACGTGGTGAGGAGAATTTCAAGTAAATATAACAATAATATTATTACTACTACTACTGCTGCTTATAATAATAATAATAATGATAATAATAATAATAATAATAATAATAATAATAATAATAATAATAATAATAATAATAATTTCGCTCAAAATAAAACTTTCGTCTGTTTCCTTGCGCTACCTCGCAAACGCGGGAGACTGCGACAAAGTATAATAAACAAAAATTAATACACACACACACACACACACACACACACATATATATATATATATATATATATATATATATATATATATATATATATATATATATACTTTTTATAAGCCAAATCACCATCACACTTGCGCCTTCTTCGCTTGTCGGAACTAACCATAGGCTACAGACAAGGGTTCTTCACTTCTCTAATCTCGTTTACCAGCCTTTCACGACCTCCTGAAGGCTCTTAATTGCACTTCTGACGACCCCTAATGTGACCTTTTTGAAACCAATAAATCAAACTCAGGGGCGCCATACTCCCCCCAACAGTGGACTGTGTCCTGATAGCGAAAAATTGTCTCGGTGAAGTTCAACTTCCAGGCCGGCCCTCTGTTGCCCCCCAACCTCCTCTTCTCTCTCTCTCTCTCTCTCTCTCTCTCTCTCTCTCTCTCTCTCTCTCTCTCTCTCTCTCTCTCTCTCTCAATTGTTGCCTTCCTCCTCCTTTCTTCCATTCCTCTTCTCTCTCCCTGTGTCGTTCCCTACCTTCCTACCTCCTTCCATCTCTTTTATCTCTCCATCGTTCCCTTCCTCCCATCTCCCCATCCCTCCTCTGTCTATTTCAACGTTTCCTCCCTCCCGCTCCTTCTTTGTCTTCTTCAGATTTTCTTTTGTCTTTTCTTCCTCCTTCCCTACCTACTTACCTTCCCCCTTTATTCCGACTCTCTTTATTTATCGTTCTTTCTCCGCGTCTCCCACTCTTGTCTGTCCCGCCCTCCCTTCTCCCCGCTTACCTCTCTCTCTCTCTCTCTCTCTCTCTCTCTCTCTCTCTCTCTCTCTCTCTCTCTCTCTCTCCTTTCTGGTGTCCTCTACCACGTCTTCCACCCCCGCTCTCTCTCTCTCTCTCTCTCTCTCTCTCTCTCTCTCTCTCTCTCTCTCTCTCTCTCTCTCTCTCTCTCTCTCTCTCTCTTTCTCCCTATGCCTCCCTCCCTCCCAATACATTAACGTTCTTCCTCCTTCTCCTCCCACCCACTCCTCTTTCTACCTCCCTCAACTTCCATCTCCATTCACTAGCCTCTCCTCCCTCCCTCTCCCTTTCTCCCGTCCTTTGCACATCTCCGATGATATTTGTGTCCTGGCTCCTCGCTGCAGCCGAGCCCAAATATACAGATGGAATTTTCCGTAAGCCACCAACGACGAAATTTACAGATGCATTTTTCGTGCAAGGATCTTGGCACGGGGGGGAGGGCCTGGAATCAGGAAACGATCTCTAAAATCCTGGAAAAGTGCGCAGTCAGTGGGCAAGTGGAGGAATTTAAAATTGTAGTTAAGGACGCCACGACATCCACCAGAAGTCATCGGTCTTTGCTTGTGTATGTCGTTGTCGGTCGGTGCATGTGTGTGTGTGTGTGTGTGTGTGTGTGTGTGTGTGTGTGTGTCGATATCGGCCGGTGCTTGTGTGTGTGCATGTCGTCGGTCGCTGCATATGTGCCGTTGGCCTTACCCTGTGTTCCCTCGGTCGCTGCTTGTGTACCGTCGGTCGCTGCTTGTGTACCCCCGGTCAATGCTTGTGTGCCCTCAGTCGCCTGCTTAACTTACCTAAGTCGATTTCGGAAGTTCGTCTTCTTACCTCCGTAACTCGATCTGGGACCAGGCTTCACTGTTGTTCCAAGGATCAATCAGGCTGTTTGAGGCCGCAGGCGTACGTACCCAGTAAAACTGGGCTGATCAGGTACATTTTGGGTAGATATTTGCTCAGCCAGTTCTTGAATTTCTCAAGTGGGCGGTCCAGAACGATTTCAATACTTGCACGTAACCAAATGAACGGATTCAAGCCCCGCGAACGTTCACTGGATTGTCCTGCTTTATTTATGGCACTTACTTAAGTCTAGTGGTGTTGTTGAGGAGTCTTCCATGCCAGTCGAGTGAGTGGGGAATGACGGCGGAGCGCCTGCTGGAAGCCAAGCCTTCGAGGATTTTTCGTCTCCGCCTCAGACAGAAGTCTTAAGTGATTTCAACCATTCTCTGCGATCTCGACCTCTGTGAGTTTAAAGCGCCGCTGTTCATGTTCCGCGCACCACTTTTCCCAGCTCGACGCTTGCACACGTCCTCAAAGTTACGATTGGCGCACAACATCAGTAGGAAATAAAATCCTTTCAAGAATGCTATCATCGATTATGCCCCTCTCGTCGTGAAGGTTCGCAGAATCCAGCCAACCGTTCCCTTCACAGCGGCAAAGAATGCTTCGTTTTGCTCGGTGAACATAAGGTCATGAGACATAGTTACTCTTAGACCTGTTGACAACACAGCGCCCTACCAGAGAATTCGTCTTCGGTTCCTCTTGTCAGCAAAAACGGTCGAAATTTTCTCTGTTAACCGCCACGGAACTCAGCGATCCAAGGGAAGGCTTGACGTGTGTCTTTCGGAATACTGCCACTCTGACGAGAGCAGCTCAAGTTAATGTCGTCCCTCATACAATGATAGTAGCTCCACAAACAGTCGCGAGTTGTTGCTCTCGAAACAAGTAAAGGTAGCTAGTATTGGTGTGACGACTGTGCGCGTATACATGAATACCGACGAACAAAATATACTAAGTGTTTGAAACAACGAACACGTTTTGAGAACAAATAATCAAGCAACTTTTGAGAGGACAACTAAAAACGAAGAGCTGGGGTTCCCAGGCTTTTTTCAGTGCGACCCACACCAGAGTGTTGTTAGCAGTACAGTGCGTCCCCAAATGGGTAAAAATGAATAAATGAAATATATATATATGGAAATCCTTCCCTCTCGTTTTAATTTTTCAAAAGAAGGAACAGAGAAGGGGGGCAAGTGAGGATTTCCTCCAAAGGCTCAGTCTTCTGTTCTTAACGCTACCTCGCTAACGCGGGAGATGGAGAATTGTTGGAAAAAAAAAAAAAAAAAAAAAAAAAAAAATATATATATATATATATATATATATATATATATATATATACATACATATATATATATATATATATATATATATATATATATATATATATATATATATATATATATATATATATATATATATATATATTATCCCTGGGGATAGGGGATTAAGAATACTTCCCACGTATTCCCTGCGTGTCGTAGAAGGCGACTAAAAGGGGAGGGAGCGGGGGGCTGGAAATCCTCCCCTCTCGTTTTTTTTTTTTTTTTTTTTTTTCCCCCCAAAAGAAGGAACAGAGAATTGGGCCAGGTGAGGGTATTCCCTCAAAGGCCCAGTCCTCTGTTCTTAATGCTACCTCGCTAACGCGGGAAATGGCGAATAGTATAAAAGATATATATATATATATATATGTGTGTGTGTGTGTGTGTGTGTGTGTGTGTGTGTGTGTGTGTGTGTGTGTGTGTGTGTGTGTATACCTGATATCAATATCGTCAGTTTCGATGGCAACGGCACATCCTCTTTCGTCGAAGTTCATGAGCGAAATGCGTCTCTACGCAGGTGAACCTTGAGTGTGGGCTCTCATCTCGCTCTACACCACTAACTCCCTCTATACTACTAACTATACTAACTATACTACCACAATCTCCCCCTACACCACTATCTCCCTCTACACCACTAACTCCCTCTATACCACAATCTCCCCCTACACCACTATCTCCCTCTACAACACTATGTGAACAACCATATCCTCTCGACCTGCTATTACCCTCCCTGGACACGGGGGAAACAGTCAGCTAATGTAGAAGGCCGTTCTTTACTTCTCTGTTGCTGATCTACGCTTTGATTACATTCATCCCGGCAATTCTCGCCCGTGTAATCCAGCTACGGCAGCAACCAGTCGCTACCGTGCGCCCGTTACTAAAGCGACGGCGATTACCCGGCAGGATTTACACAGATGCAACAAAAACCGTCATACCTGGAAGAGCCACGATTACGTAACATAACAAGAGTTCGTTACCCTCAGGTAAACTACATCTTTTCAACAAACCTGGTGGTAATTAGTCTTCAGTTTCAACAACTTGTTATATGAATCAAAATATCCTCGTGTTTTTTTTTTTTTCCTTTTCTTACACGTCCTTGCTCTTCTCTCTTTCCTGTGTTTCATGCGGTATTTCAAGTCTGGTCATTCCTAATCTCTTCCTGCGACAGTCTCTTTGATCTGCGTCGTGCAAGCTGATGCGACGACCCCGTGCGATCTCTTGTTACTAGTTTCCTCCCCTCGCACGGGGGAACCTCGATCTCGGTCGAGAGGGAACCGTTCCTAAATTTCTCTCCCACTGGTATGCGTCTGGCGCAGACCTAACGCGTTCTGCGGCAAACCTTCCCCGAGAGTCGGTCACTTTGGGGTCTTGCTACTAAGGAGGGACACACCACTGACCTGAGGAGAGATCGATTTTTTGACTTCCTGCACAATGAGCTAGTGTTGAGATGACAATGAATGAGTGAATTCACTGCCATGGATAGTTGTAACAAGCTACGTAGCTTTAACATTCATACTTATCTTTATCTTAAGTGTGATATGCTGGATGTTTAAGATGACGATACAGCATCTAAAGTTCTCACTGTCTCTAAAACTAATAAGCCAATGTTTCATCGCTTCCGACCGATTCTACAATGAGGTGAGCACGACGGAACCGTGTCTCAAAATCTCAGAAGAGCTCATTTTGTGTGGATGATTACGTAATGCTACTATATGAGAGGCTCTCAGCTAACTCTGTTAGTCAACCCACTGACATCTTCTCATCCTTCCTTAAGAACCCTCTATCCCTATGTCCTGTCTCACTTCACCCACCAATCTTTTCTCGAGTCTTTGCTAACCAACTTGTGTGTCGTCGATCGTTAACTGCGTCGCTATCGAGGCGTCCCCTGTCGCTGCTCGTTTGCGGCCAGAGGCTGAGTGTGTGTGTGTGTGTGTGTGTGTGTGTGTGTGTGTGTGTGTGTGTGTGTGTCGTCGACCGCTGATTGTTAAGTCGTCGGCGGCTGAGGCCCCTGGTGTCGTCAGGGAATTTCTTGCTTCCGTCAGCGGAATCCTGATCCACTCAGGGCTGTAAGCCAGGCAAGAAGAGGTAAGCCGTAAGCGAGAGAGGCGACTTTCCCTTAAGCCAGACTCCTCTTGACACTACGATATCCGGCAAGCAACAGCAACGGCGTCGAGGACCCAGGTAGCTCAACGCGAGTTCAACGGCTAGTTAGAAATGAGAGAGCACGCCTCGTAATATAGCTGTTTCCAATAAGGGCAAGCATTTCAAGCAGAGCAGCGACGTTGCCCCCCAAAAAAAGAAGTCATGAGAATTTCCTGATATATCTGTGGCTGAGGCAGAGTAATAAAACTCGTCCCCGCGGCTGGATAAACTGTAGGGAATATGATCTTAAAAGCACTCTGCCTGGTTCTGCGTCAACGCAGGGGGACGGTCGGCAGTGTGAACCGGACCGACCTGGTGCCTTTACCCAATGGAACGGGACGAAACTACTAACCAGTTTTTTGCTAGTGTGTGTGTGTGTGTGTGTGTGTGTGTGTGTGTCGAGCGTGGTGATCTTCTATGTCGGCAAGTTACCGCTTGTGATATTCATTCATGTCATCCTACATAAAACATCACATGTCTACATGCTACGATCTGTATTTCTTGTCTACAATTACATACCTGGCGCACACAGCACTATACCACAGCGCAGCTACGCTCGCACACCCCCTCTACGCTCCCAGAGCACGTATTCCGGGACACAATTCACTCGCTATGTACGCAATATGATTGAATGTAAACATTTACTTATATGGAGGCCTGAAAGTCACAATCGTGATAAGATGTTTTATCATTCTTCACTCCCACCAACGCGCTACATATTTTCTAAAAGGCCTCGAAAGCCTACTGGCTGCACAGCCCAAACTAATACCTGAAATGGTACACTGTATGTACGCAACTACTTCAGTGTATTAGTTCCAAAAGGAAATATAAAATGTATAACATATGCCTCACCTTTTTATCATCAGAAATAAATTCTACATTTAATGTCTCACAAGAGCTAACAAAGAATGGGACGAAGACAAATGAAAGGCAAAGAGAGAGCTCAAAACATTGTGGTATTCGTAATATATGTGAGACGACAGATTGCCTAGGAAAATCGTTATGACAATGCAATCTTCAATTTCATGTTCTAATTCACTTTAATAACATGAGTAAATCTGGTAAGCCTTTGAAAACGGTTTTGGCGACGACTGTCCACGGTGAGCGAGGAGTCATTTGTAACAAGCAGTAATACGTATCATTTCTTTAAAATTACAGTCAATGTATATAACAAAACTGCCAACACTCTCAATGAATTACTATGAAATTCCTCTTAACTCAGAGCTCGGTACAAGCATCAGCATTTTCTGTTTTTATTCACGGGCCGCATAGGTTCGAATCCTGGTAGCGGCAGTCGGTACACAGTCAACCCAGCTGTTCATCCATCAATGTCTCGCAAGTGGGTACTACTGGGAACGAAAAGGCCTTCAAGTCGAATAACAAGCTGTCACTGCTGGCGTTGGGAAGTAAGAGAGCTTGCATCTAACGCTACGAACTGTGTCTGTAGGTCCTGGAAACTACGAATCCTTCCAAGTTCCTGGAAAATGAGAACGATTCCATGTCACGCCACATACTGGAAGCAAGAACGTTCCCATGTTCCCCGCATGTACTGGAAGTAAAACGTTTCCAAGGCTCAACACATACTACAAGTAACGTTTCCACGTCAAAGCAGATACTGGAAGTATGGACGTTTCGACGTCACACCACTTACTGGAAATAAGAACGTTTGCATGTAGCGCCACATACTGGAAATAGGAAACGTTTGCACGTAACGCCACATACTAGAGTGGAGAACGTTTCTATGTCACGCCGCATACTGAACTGTCACGCCATAAAATAGTCCTGATCCTAAACTGCGCAGTACATTGCCGTGGCTTGTGACCTTTCAACCTCGTTCCATAATCTTGACTGGGGAGATAATTGTGAGCTCTCTTACTCGGCAAATCTAGCTCGGGCTTAAGGGAGTCATTCTGCTAAAAGTTCTTTCATCAAGGTCGTCTTCACGTGTTACATGAGGAGCATCTCCCCCTCCCGAGTTAAGACGAGACCCATTGGGAAAGGCCGCATGCGTCTAGCAGTGGCGTGGCTGGCTACCTCAGTTGTCACCGTCATTACTTATGGGCAACGCGTGAAGCGTAGCACATCAACCCACCCACGCGACAGGTGTGGGAATGTATACCCGCCTACCCTGCAGGTGTACTACTGTGTAGGCCCACCACCCACCACACAGGCGCAGAGCGACGTACAGTGTCGTCCCGCCCACCTGACAGGTGTACTGTGTACACCCGCCCACCAGGCATGTGGGCATATAAAGGGTGTTGCCCGGGACACTCGGCCAGTGTGTACAAGACTCCTACTTCTTAAATTTTTAATATCAAAACTATTCTAATCTATGATTAGGAGTTACACTGTTTTGAGCCCTTGACTGCAATATACCATTCAAATTCTACATCATATACATACATACATACATATAAATATATATATATATATATATATATATATATATATATATATATATATATATATATATATATATATATATATATATATAAAGGAAACATTTGTTTTCAAACACTTGATTAAAACATTCATACACATTTACGTAGTTTAAACAAAGTAGCGAAAATCATTTCCAGTTTTCAGAAATTAATTGTCAAAAAAGCATATTTATATACATACATATATGATAGACGTCCATAATCCATAACTATTCAGTATTTCATTATCATTTGCCAATAAAAAAAACATTTCTTTTTTTTCTAAATTACGGGACAATAAAAGCATTCTCATACGAGTATTGAATGCTGTTCATGTCCACTCTGTGCGTCACAGAGCATTCGGGCGGCGTCAATTCTGAGCGTGGGAGAAAGAATGGATGACACAGCGTCGGCTGACATGACGTGACGAACCAGATGGTGGGTGACTCGAACTTTAGGCGAGAGGGAAGGTGTGCAGGGCATAACCTTTCCCACCTCGACCCGAGTTGGAGCCCTAACGATGGAGGGGAGAGGTTCGGATCTCGAAATGCAGTAATGCGAATCGTTTCTCGTGAGTTAAAACTTTGAATCTGGACAGATGATACCAATTATTTACGCGGGCTGACACGCGAATTTTCTCGCTGTTTTAACCAAGCATTTGGGAGTTTTCAACAACAGTAAATATCACATAACCAAACCAATCATTTACGTGAGTTGAAGAGATAATGTTTGCGGGGTTAAACTCATACGTGTTAGAATCGAGGAGGAGGAGGAAATCATTTACATTTATTTTCTAAATCCTTAGTTGACTTGTAGACAAGAACTCTCACTCCAGCGTATGGAAGCAAGAAACTACACTAGGAACCTGGCCACGTTAGACATCATTTGGTAATAATCATAGTAATAAGAAGATTAATTATCATAATAGCGATCAAAGGTGATTAAATGATAATAACAGTAATAAAAGGTTTATCAATTGAAATAAATACAGAGAGAAAATAGTTCCAAGAAAAAGAACAGAAGCTATGAAAAAAAAAAGGGGGGGGGGGGTGTTAAACACAGTCTACAAAGGGGTAGGTTAATGTGCGACGTAACTACTGATTACTGATGATAATTACAGTAACTGGTATGAGGTGTTCTTGTAGCCGTCTGTACAAACTCCTCATGGGGCTCGCGGTGCCGAACTGCAATCAGGGGACGAGTGATCTCACGAAACAGGATATGACGGTGACGTGTGATATTTGTACAGCGGCGTAACTCCCACCTGACGGAGGAAGTCTAGGTCATAATGGCTGAAGAAAATCGGAAAGTACTGGTGTGTTAAGTCCTGATAAATGTTGTCGGAGGGACCAAGGACGATATTGCATGTCCATTTATGCATGGCGATGTGCTGATGTTCTTGGCTTTAGCCTCAGCGGGTCAAAGTGCCCGAGTAGATGTAGATGTAGACACGATAGGTGGAAGACCTGATGATGGTACTGTTCCTCCCAACGCCTTTACGGAGTTCCGTTTGTGTGTGTGTGTGTGTGTGTGTGTGTGTTTCCTCCCTTCTTGTCTAGACCCTTCTAACGAGGGGTCGCTTCTCTCTCATGCCCCAAACATTTATCTCCTGTATCTAACTAAATATAAGCAAGGAAGGAAAGCTACCACATATGTCTCTCCCACTTCCGTAAACAGTCAACTATTTTCCCAGCTTACCCGTTCCAGTCAGACTTCTTATAGGCTGGCAACTGTACTCTTATGATTATGATTATCATTGTTATCATTATCATTATCATTACTATTATCATTATTATTATCATAATTAGTATTATCATTATTATTATCATTATTATTATTATCATCATTATTATTATTATAATTATTATTACTATTATCATTCTTATTCTTATTCTTATCATTATTATCATCATCATTATTATCATTATCATTATCAATTTCATCATTATCGTTCCATTTGTGAGCGTGGAACGCAGTTACATGCCGCAGCAACTGGAGGGTGCGGTTTAAATGACATCGAATTAATTTATTCTATTTTCCAAACCGGACAGAGAGAGATGGCTGTGTAAACACGGACAAATTGCAAAACTGAATCCTCTTCTACAATGACAAAAGGATGAAGCCGCTTCCGTGTGTAATTACAATCTGTGTTACAGGCAAAGTTTTACTCTTGGGTATGCAACATGTCTTTACTCTTACGCATTTACACACACACACCAGCTTATGCCCGGTATCCATTCACTGAGCAGCACCGAGGGGAGGACGAACAGCTGCACTGACTGTGGGCCTGCTACCGCGCACGGGATTCGAACCTGGACGGGTACATGCGTGAATCACAGACGGCGACGCTGGCCACTACACCACGGGAGCCTAGTATGGTGCGCCGATGTGTGCATGTTTGTGTGAGTCTTCCGGTACTTTAAAGCCCACGTCCTCACCTTCCTCCCTCGTCTACTGTCACATTCTGACCCTCTCCACTGCTTGCTACTCAGTCCTACCTAACTCCTGTCTCTCCTCCGTCACTTTACAATACCCACTTCCTTAACTCCCACCCACGGTATCTTTTTTTCCGCAGCTTTCACGGGCGGGAGGGAGACAACCATAAAAAAAAAAAAAAAAAGGAGAGAAGTGATAAATAATGACATACCCGCCCGTGACTGGCGTCACAAAGCTGCATGGGGTGGTGTGTGTGTGTGTGTGTGTGTGTGTGTGTGTGTGTGTGTGTGTGTGTGTGTGGGCTACATGGGCAAGAGGCACCTGCCCGTAAGCTCGTACTGTCAAACTCACTTCTTATTCCTCCTCACCTTCCTCTCTATACTTTCACAACTTCCCTCCCTCCTCCCTCACACCTCCCTCTTCGTGCTTACATCTTCCCTCCATCGGCCTCCCCTGCTCTCCTTTCATATTCACCTCTATTTCGTGCCTATTCTCATCAACACAATTCCTTCCTTCCTTTATGCCGCCTCCCTCTCCCTAAGCTAACCTGTTTCAAAATCTCCTACAATGGCCTTATCATTTTGGTAACGACGATCCAGCCTCTTTACCAAGAAATCTACTTACGCAGCCTCTACGATGCGTTCCATGTCGTTACAGATGCTCGTTAGCCTTGGCTTATCCCTTCCCCCGCCGCTACCCGTAGCCTCTAATCGGCCAATCACAGGTGGAAGACGCTTCTCCCTGACCCAGACGGCTGCCAATCCCACGGAGCCTGGCTCACCACATCATCAAGAGCCAGTGATCCTGACCTGATGAGGACTCGCCCTCTCTCAACTGGCCTCCCTCCCTCCCTCACTCCCTCCACCGTTCCCTCACGCTGCCTCCTCCCTCCTTCAAGTATCTCCCTCCATTTTCCTTCTTCTCCCTTTTCCATCCCACTTTCCCCTTCTCCCATCCATCTTATTCCCTTTCCTCGTCTCCTTCCTCTTCTCCCTGCATTAGCCTTCATCAGACCCATCTTCTTCATTCATTCCCTTTCCCTTCATCAATTTTGCCATCCTCTCATCATCTTCCCTTCCTATACTCTCCTTCTTACGCTCCTCGCATTTTGTACTTCAGCCCCACGCACTCACTTTTCATCCTCACTGCTCCCTACAGACTTCAGGCCTAATGCTTCCCACACACTCCATCCACAGTGTTACCCACGCACTCTACCCAGCGCTACTGCCGAGCCCACTATCCTGAGAGTGGGGCAGAATAATCACCCATCAAAACGATGCAAATCAGACACAATAAAATCACAATCACATGATCTTAATCGCACATAATTACTCATGCTGCACGATGTTCAATCAAACTGAAATTATAGAGAGCATTAAAATGCTCAGCCCAGATTCAATGACAACGCATTCCTTCCCTGTACATCCTTCAACATTTCCATACATACATACATTTGCCTCCATATCTATACGATTCTTCCCCTCATGTTTCCAAGTCTGTCATTCCAGTAATCGGTTAACTTCCAGAGGAGGTGAGGGCTCTACGCCTTCCAGTATTTTCCATGTGGTGATCATGACGTGTCTTTAGAGAATGTTACTTTAATGAATACAATTAAGAAACTTTAAAAAACCATATGAATTCTGATGCTTATACAGAGTTAATGAGGCCAACTAACGCCCTCCCACATCCCTGAACTACCTCCAAGAGTATCTCGCCTTCTGCAGGAGCCGTGTGCCTTACCACCAACTGCTCCCTTCTACAACGCACCACTAGCTTCTCTCTTTGACAATTACGGCTTCCCCCAAAACCAATTTTCCCGACCTCCTCCCCACCGCCGCCGTTCTCCCACAAGGGCATTCTGGCTGGTCTTCAACCATTACCGTCCACTCGTTTTCTTTCTCCCCGTCTATTAACTCCCGGACTATCTGAAGGTATCATTCACTTTATGTACTGTCGGAGGTGACAAACGTAGCAGTGCCGTTCTGTCGAAGACCACTGCCAATCCTCTGTGGTTCTCCTTCCCTCCTGTACAGTGCACTCCGTACCCTTCACAGCTCCTTTCCATCTCACGTTTCACATCCTCCATTCTCTCTCTCTCTCTCTCTCTCTCTCTCTCTCTCTCTCTCTCTCTCTCTCTCTCTCTCTTTCAGCATTGCTCTTCCGTTCCAAGTTCCAATTTTCTTTTTATGAGGAGTTGGTTGGGTGACGACCTCCGGAGGGGCACGTGTTCCCTCAACTGCCGGGGCTTGACACACCCATGTGGCTGAGGGTCTCGGCCAAACATCGTACTGCACTTCCTCTTTGTGTAAACATTTTCATAATCATGTGACACGGGAAAGGACATAGCCCACGGAGCTTTCCCGTCGCCTCTTTCAACACCCCCCCAACACACACACACACACACACACACACACACACACACACACACACACACACAGCAGCGCAGTCCTTTTTTTTTCCCCCCGAAGTGCATCCAGTAATCGCTTTCACTTGCCATTGTAACACAGGAACTCAGGAGATGGTTCTTCCACCACCTGCAGGAGAAGCCTGGTGGCTCTCGAGCCGTATAAAGGAACCAGAAGAGCCTGACGGGTGAGGAAGGATGGATCTGATGCATGCAAAAGTAAATGAGGTCACAAAGGGGTTGAGGTAAGTTAAGATGAGGTTTATGAGCATGAACGTGAGAGGGGAGCCAACGGCTGACAGAACCGGTGACGGTTAGTACCACATAGAAATAATACAGAAGGTAGAATCCAAGAGAAGAATATATTGGCTCTGAGAAAGGAGACGAGCGACATGGACATCAAGGGTACAGATCCGCTAGCACAAGAAATCACAGCAAGTAATCAGGGATAATCAACGAGGAACAGTGGACGTGGATGATACACCAGCGAAATCTTTGAAAAATAAAGGGAAAAAAAAAGCATGCCAATATGAGGACATGGACAGACATACATCACAAGGGGTAGCTACCAAAGAACCTCACGAAGACGATGATCATACATCTGCAAAAACCAGAAGCGGAGGACTGCAGAGGTCATCGGACAGTACACGCGTCTAAGACCATACTGAGCTCAGGAAAGGAGGCGAAAAGCCAAATATTTTCCTTCTTTCATGTTAACTGGAAAGAACTAATATAGATCCGCGAAAAAGGTTGCGGGATAAATGAAGAGAAGAGAGGAAGGAAGTTGTGTCCCAAAGGAGTCTGGAGTCTGGGAATGAGTTATCTTCATGTTTTGGTAGAGTCTCGAGAAGACTTCCGACTGGCCGAACTGGGTGAAAATGGTGGGAGATCCTGAAGGAGATTGGTGGTGTCTTTTGAAAGGAAGGATTTCTAATTAGTAGGTTACATACAGACCTGGAAGTAATGATCAGGGAGGCATAAGGTGATTATGAAACGAAAGGGATTGGAAGGGGAAGTTCCACAGAGGTCTTTCCTTATCTCCTAGACTTATTTCTTGTCTAAGTGAAGATGAAGATGAAAGTGACAGAGGAAGGTGGAGGAGTCAGTCAAGGTCGGGAAAGGCTGAAAGATTTTCGGTCAAGAGATATTAGGGGAATGGCAGTACAGCACAGCAGGCAAGTCCATAAGTAATGATTTACAGTACAAACGGAACAAAAAAACCTTTATTATGAAGACTGGCGAAGGGAAGTGAAGGGTGACGCAAACTTCGACAAGCAGTGATGTTATTCCACACCACGAGTGATGGCAAGACAATGGACAAGCAGAGTCACTTCTGGTAACTGGGTGTCCCTGATCATAAAAGACGGAAGGAATAAGGATAGATCGTACCAAGAACTCTGTGACGATTATGGGAATGTTCACTAATTGAAAGGGTCTGCTGACGTCAGAGCGAGGTGGATGCAGGGTAAAGAAGTCACACTGATCGTTAGGAAGCTCTTGAGAAGCGGGACTGCAGTAAAACTGAGGATATGAGCCGTTAGAATTAAAGAACTGAAGGGCATGAGTGAAAGGGAAAGCCTGACATCGGTGATCAGATGGAAGGTACCACAACTGGACTGGTGACACTGTATGAGGCGATGGACTGCTGAAGGACCTGAGCTGAGGAAGGATGGAGGGGGACGTGTCCAAGAGGGAGGAGACCACCAGAGATTGGTTTGTAGAAGGGGGCAAGACAACGGCTTATTTGTAAAGATGAAGGTGGACAGCGAGGACCCGAGAGGAATGAAGATGGAAGCCTGGTCTCCCCCACCGTCCGTCAGACAGAATACTGACGACGACGATCGACAAGAGGACCTAAATACGTGTTCTTGTAAGCTTCCAGCGTCTCTAGGAAACCACATTGCTAAACTAGTTTCGCCGTCAACGCGACAGCGTTCTCTCCCAAACCAGGGGTTCGAGCCTAGCTTGGGCCAGGTCTCCTGACGTCCGCCCGCCTGAATGTATCGGCCTAAGCCTACCACAATGCCTCTAGGATATGAAGCCTCCCCAGAGCCTTCGCTCGGGCCAGTGACGTGTTGCAGCTGAGTCAGAAGTGAATCCCTGGCCACACGCCGCAAGGACATGGCTCTCCGCCCGGGTGACACACCAGTGTGCCCGAACTCGTCTACTCTGGTGTGAATCATCAAGTTCCTGGCAGTCTTATTCTAAGGACTTGCATGCGTGTGTGATTTTACATGGACGTGGGAGCGTTTCGTTATGCATGCACATACATTCACAGGAGAACACATGCACGCACAGACGAACGTTCAAACGGGCATGCAACCACGAAAGAAGACACAGAATCTCTCTCTCTCTCTCTCTCTCTCTCTCTCTCTCTCTCTCTCTCTCTCTCTCTCTCTCTCTCTCTCTCCACACACACACACACACACACACACACACACACACAAGTAACCCCATATACACATAAACACAAACGCACGCACACACAGTATGGCTATACTGTCACACATATATATACATTTGTATATTTTCCACAAAACTGTATGTATATATGCTTTCGCTGGAATATTCTCTCTCTCTCTCTCTCTCTCTCTCTCTCTCTCTCTCTCTCTCTCTCTCTCTCTCTCTCTCTCTCCCATGCCTGGACGCTAACTTCTTTGCAAATATTCTGAATCACCCGAGGGAACGACGATTTTAATTCACTGGATTTCATTTTGTCTACTGATATGCTTGCTGTAGCTGTCACGAACATAAAAAAGAGAAAAATAAATAAATGCATATTTTCTTGGCCTTCCAGTCTATCCTCCTGCTGCAAATTTCCGGAGCGTTCATTAAAATACGAGAGTCTTCCGTCATGTGACAGTCAGTAAGGAAATCTTCTCTCTTCCTCTGACATTCAGAGGAGGAGGAGGAGGAAGAGGAGGAGAAAAAAAAGAAAATCTTACTCTGAACCTTCCGTTCGCCTGCAAATTTCACTGATGATAATAATACTGATGACAAGAAAAAAGAAATTTACCCTCGTCCGCATATGGCTACGGCCTAGGCCACACACGGGGGAAGTTGTTGAGACGAGCAGCCCACATCCCATGGGGGGAGCTGGCTGAGCAAATTATACCGAGGCCCCGCGGTGGCAGTTCACACAGCATCTGTACGAGGGGAGGAGGAGAGGGAAAGCGGCGCCAGTTCAGCCATGGAGGACGTGTCTCCCGAACTCACGCAAACAAATCTGTCACCGGCTCGGCCACAGATAGAGTGCGTATATTTCTGAGAGAGAGAGAGAGAGAGAGAGAGAGAGAGAGAGAGAGAGAGAGAGAGAGAGAGAGAGAGAGAGAGAGAGAGAGTAGAGCGCACCGGAACAAAATCCCAAACCTTTCCTAACGTTCATAGAAAACCCGCAACTCAATTTCCAACGCATTATTTAATATCAGCGTACCCCTCTCTCTCTCTCTCTCTCTCTCTCTCTCTCTCTCTCTCTCTCTCTCTCTCTCTCTCTCCCGAGAGACCAGTGGCCACTTCCCGTTGATGCACCCCCAGAGCAACGCGAGGCTACCACAACACCCACCACTACCACACCACCAAAACCCTGGCAATAGCCTCCCCTCCCTCTCACTCTCCAACCCCTCCTAACACGGGGGTGGAGACGGGGTTTAGATCATTTTCATCCCAGGACACACGAGGTCGTCGACGATCTTACACGACAACCACACGAAAACGTTAGAAAAAAAAAAAAAACTACTACCACATCTGCGATAATCCTTTAAATCCCCGAGTTACGCTAACGTCCGGTTAATCCACGTCCACCGAACTGGACCCGACTTAATGATGGATTTAGGTCGGTTTTATGCAAATCGGCCGGACGTGGGGGTCGCTGGGAGGAGGAGGAGGAGGAGGAGGAGGAGGCGTCGTTTTCGCCCATTAGGGGAGAGAGAGAGAGAGAGAGAGAGAGAGAGAGAGAGAGAGAGAGAGAGAGAGAGAGAGAGAGAGAGAGAGAGAGTTATACCACCACCAGGTCGGCCACTGCCGCCAGCACATGTGGTCGTCAAACGACCCTTTGTATAATAACCGGACCCATCACGGCAGAGCCAGCCAGACTCCACTGAATGCCAGCTATCCAGGCCGCCCCGCCTCCCACTTCTGACGGTGTACATGTGATACCTTTCCTCACGGCCGCTGTGTTGGTAAATACTGACCAGCTATATGCCCACGAAGGCTAATAACTGCCTCCTACACCAATGGAAAGCGGAGAGATAATTTCCAGTGATACCCAATGGAAGCTAATGAATCATTTCCAGTGACACCCTGGAAAGCTAACGATAGCCAGCTTACATCCTGGAAAGGAAAGGAATTCCCTTCTGCATGCTCGAAAGCTAATTCCCAGCTACAATCAGGGGAGCTAATAATTTCCAGGGATAATCTAAAGGGGTGATAATTCCCAGCTACCGAAGAGCTAATAATTCCCAGCTACACTCTGCAGAGATAGCAATTAGAGGCCATGCCCTGGAAACCTGATAATTCCATTCCAGGCAATACCCCGGAAAGCTAATCACCCTGCAGAGTAAGTAATTCAGAGAGACACCTCAAAAAGCAAATAATTCTTAAATACTCCAGGAGAGCTACCAATTTCCAGTCACAGTCTGGAAAACTGATAATTCCATGCAACACCACGGACATGTAATAATTCCCAAGTAAAACCTGAGAAAGATATATATATATATATATATATATATATATATATATATATATATATATATATATATATATATATATATATATATATATATTATATACATATCAAATTTACTGGAACAAGTTTATTTCAGCAAGTTCCGCTAATCTTCGTACTAGACACGCCTGAAAAAGAAGCTACCACCCCACCCGCCCCCACCACCCTTCGAAAAATCACATCATCAAACTCTCCCGAGGGCCAAACTACGATTAATCCACATGTTTCAGGATTACTAAGCCAGGCGGATTATCATGGCACATTTCTTTTTTCTAACGCAGACCCCAAGCCCCATGGGTCACCCTCCCCATCCAGCCGACCCCTCCCCCTCACGGGAAAGGCTGAAGAATCGCCCCACCAGCGTCGAACTGGCCGGGAACAGGTGGCATCCATAGGTTTCTGGGTAAGGAGTGTAAGGAGATGGGCAGGTAGACAGAGAGGTAGGTGGTAAATAGAAAATGAGCGGGTAAATGGGGGGGTCAGTTGGTGTACCGGCAGATGGACAATAGATTCATCTGCTACTCTTCCTCACATGATCGTTCACCTGTGCACACCGCCTGTTACCTTTCTTCTCCTCAACACCTGTCCACCTCCACCTCTTCCTCCTCCTCCTCTTCTTCCGTATAAATCTAATCCTCGACGCCCTAACAGTGTTACTTCGTCCTTCCCTTCCCATGGCCTCCCCTTCCCGTCCTACTTCGTAAATCATCGTCCCCCTTTTTTTTTCTCTCTTTGCTTCGACACCACCATCCCATTCAGGGCTTCGCCTTCCCCTCCTCATCATACCTTTACCTTCTCTTCCCGTGAAGTCACACACATTTCTTTGCTCCTGGAAGTAGCGCAGCCCTTGAGCTGCAGGAGCTTCTAAGAAAGGTCTGGTGTGAGAATAGGATTCATTCACAAAAACTGGTTCCGGGATAATCTATATATAAATATGATCATCACTAATTACCCAGGACTCCCTGTAAGATAGAGTCCTGCTGTTATTCACAACCTCTTTCTAGAGGCTGTATTTTTTTTTCTCTATGCTACCATAGGTCATAATTAAGCCTGTATCATTCAGGCACCGCTGGAACCAAGATATAATTACGCACACGAGCTACATCCATTTTCCTCTCTCTCTTTAATCAGTAGTTATTTCTTCTGCTTAAATAATGTGTGTGACGTGAGCCTCTTATTATCTTGTCTCAATACATCACGGAAGAACACTCATTTGTGAGATGACAAATGTCTCAAAAACCCTCGAGCGGGACGGTACCTTGTGTGAGATGGCCTGGCTATACCATACCATACCCAAGGACTGCACCGTCGTTCTACTCAAAAGCTGCATTTCGTGCTCACAAGGACCGTACCATATTGCTCAAAAGCTGCATGTCGTGCTCACAAGGACCGTACCATCTTGCTCAAAAGCTGCATTTCGTGCTCACAAGGACCGTACCATCTTGCTCAAAAGCTGCATGTCGTGCTCACAAGGACCGTACCATCTTGCTCAAAAGCTGCATGTCGTGCTCACAAGGACCGTACCATCTTGCTCAAAAGCTGCATGTCGTACACACAAGGACCGTACCATCTTGCTCAAAAGCTGCATGTCGTACACACAAGGACCGTACCATCTTGCTCTAAAGCTGCATGTCGTACACACAAGGACCGTACCATCTTGCTCAAAAGCTGCATGTCGTACACACAAGGACCGTACCATCTTGCTCTAAAGCTGCATGTCGTACACACAAGGACCGTACCATCTTGCTCAAAAGCTGCATGTCGTACACACAAGGACCGTACCATCTTGCTCAGGGGGCTTGTACCGTCGCGTGCAGCAGCCACATCCTCATGCTCAAGGCATGTACCGTCGTGCTCCATGGGTCTTAATGGTAACTGTTATCGCTATCATGTTACTCTGATACTGTTACTGCTAACAGTGTCGACCCTCCTGGTCCAGGGGGGGCAGCCAATCTCCGGCCCAAATGCCCCCCACCAGACCAGCCAGAAAATTAGACTAAGGAAGCGACTTTCTGGACCCAGTGGTCTCCTTACCCGGACTCTGCCGGCTTCCCGATCTCCGTGTGTCTTCTGTACAAGATGGGAAGTGTGTAATCACTGATCTCTTGAGTGTCCTCTTGACTGGAAAGTGTAGCTCCCAATCTCTTGCGCTTGCCGCACGACACAAAAATACACCGCGGTTTCCAATCTCCCCGCGAGTCCAAAGTAAACTTTCTTGTTCGATTATTGGATTGTTGTTCATACTTAACGGCGTGCGAGTGATGGGAAGGAGGGAAGGAGGGAGGGAGTCCGCGTGTAAGTGCGCGCTAAGCATGAAGTAACTGTGTCACTCACACGATGAGAACGAGGGTGGCTGGGTGGAGATCGGTTCTGTGGCTGTGCGCAGTGAGTCAGCACCTGGGTGGCTGTCAAGCACCACTCCACTGGCCCAGGGAGCTGCATCTTTTCCCTAACCTCATATCATACAGCTGTATGTACTGTATTGTATTTTGATGCTGACGTGCCTCCTCCCCGCGGCATGTTCCTCGACACTGCAGCATGCTCAGCAATAAATAATGCTAGATAATTTCTTTTTACATACCCTCGAGCATGTGTGTGTGTGTGTGTGTGTGTGTGTGTGTGTGTGTGTGTGTGTGTGTGTGTGTGTGTGTGATGCTTCGGCCTCCTGTGCAAGGGTGGTCAAGTCATAATTCTAGATCACCCACAGCCCTATCATAGGGTTGTTCCTCAAGGAGGGTAACGTCGTGCTCCAGCGACCAATGCACTAACTGCCGAACCCCAACCACGTGCCCCAATTCAACCCCCCACCCACCCCTCTTCCTCCAAACCATCATGTGGTTTTATTTACCTGCCAACAAACAGGAAAAAGGGAGAGGAAAAAACTCAAGTCATACGGACGTTTTCCATCTCACATAAAGTACATCAGGATGAAATGAACAGTATTGAAAAAAAAATATAGCGTAAATATTGACATTTATGATGAATTGGGAGGCTGGAAAGGGTGTTTGTGTGTATGTGTGTTTGTGTGTGTTTATTCGGAGGGAGTGAACGAGGAATGGAGACAGATGAGAGAGGGAAGGGCTGCGTGAAAAACGAGGGTGAGAATTACAGAATATATATATATATATATATATATATATATATATATATATATATATATATATATATATATATATATATATAGATAGATAGATAGATAGATAGATAGATAGATAGATAGAGAGAGAGAGAGAGAGAGAGAGAGAGAGAGAGAGAGAGAGAGAGAGTCAGGAAGTGTGGAAACGATGGAGAGAAAAACAGAGTGAAGAAAGTGAAGGAAGGAGGAGTCAATACCCACTTTTGAAGTCCCCCCTCCCTCCTCCCTTCCTACGCCGCTCATTTATCTTTCATGATAAATGATAATGAAAATTAAGATAATTATAGTCATGATGAAGACTAATGATACCATCGTACGGAGGAGAGAGAGAGAGGAAAAAATAATCAAACGTTGAGATGAAGAGAGGGAAGAAAGAACACAGCTATACAGCAGACCACACGATAAACGACGCCGTCGCAATTGATAAATGATAAAGAAAATTACGATAATTATACCATCAATGGAGAGTAATGATGACCACCATCATGCCAGATAAACATCAAACGACGACGAACACAGCTACGAAAAACGTCATATATATATATAGAAAGAAACGGAGAAGCCTGATATCAAGCGACACGGAAAGACCAGACGACGGACGACGGCCACAGAAGCCGAGGCTGCTGTTCACGGCTGTGCCACACTGTGACCAGCAGCAGCAGCAGCAGAAGCGGAGGAAGCAAGAGTTCTGGGCCTCCTCCTCCTCCTCCTCACTGCTCCGCCTCCTCCTTCCAGATTCCCTCCTCATGAGCTAATAACCGGCGGCTCTTAAATTCAGCTCAGCGTCAGAAGATGGAGCCCGGAGGAGGAGGAGGAGGAGGATGTGGGTGAGGGAGGAGGTAGTCACGGCGGTGGTGGCGGCAGCCAAAGAACCTGGAGGCGGGATATTGAAAATGTTCCGTCTTTAGCGCATTATTTCTCATTTATGTTCAATTTGGACGGGTCGTAAGGGAGGGGGGGGTGAGGGCAAAGGGAAAAGATGAAAGAGAGAGAGAGAGAGAGAGAGAGAGAGAGAGAGAGAGAGAGAGAGAGAGAGAGAGAGAGAGAGAGAGAGAGGCTCAATAGGTAATCAGGTATCACGGTTGCCTTGAGCGCCCGCCACATCTTCCACCCCCGGTCACCCATGGTAGCCACACATTAAACAGCCGGATCAAACATACGCACATCTCTGTTTCTCTCTCTGGCGTGACGGCAGAACGCACTCCAACGTCGCGGATGAACACAGCACTAAACTTGATTCTGAGACACAGCAATTCAAAAAAAAAAAAAGAACCTTATTCCGACGGAGACTTGCTGTCGAAGCTCACAGGCAATCCCTTTCTTTCCTCCCGTTAATTTTTCGGGAAGTCGTTTTCCACGGAGGAAACTGTGCTCCTATTTGGTGGCGATGTGGTTCAACACCACTTTAAAGTGAGACGGTGCGATCCCTGAGCACGAAGCGGGCGAGTACTTGGGCATGAGATAGAGCCTGGGCCTCTGACCTGCCCCTCAAAAGCACAAAAGGCCAGACCATCATATCCAAAGGTCGTCCTTAAGTACCATCACACTCAAGGGGCCCCCGCAAGTACAAAAGGCCAGACCATCATACCCAAAGAACGTCTTTAAGTATCATCACACTCAAGGGCTGAACTATACTGCACACAGGAGGTTAACTTTCATTTTTATTTCTAACTTTTGAGAGAGGTCAAGGTATAAGATCATCCAGGACTGTACACGCATTAACATACAACCTATACACACATCAGCTCAACATGATGTCTCAAATATGTACAAAACTACGTACAGGTCTGACACTTTAGGGTTTTAATGTATGTCCATTTGAGCTGTAGCTGTTTTCACCATATATACTTAGATACTTAGAATATATATATATATATATATATATATATATATATATATATATATATATATATATATATATATATATATATGTATGTATATATTCCCAGGAGTCCACCGGGAAAATGAAACACGATAAGTTCCCAAGTGCACTTTCGTGTAATAATCACATCATCAGGGGAGACACAAGAGAAATATAACAGTCAGTTGATATACATCGAAGAGACGAAGCTAGGACGCCATTTGGTAAACATGCGATTGTCCAATATATATATATATATATATATATATATATATATATATATATATATATATATATATATATATATATATATGGCCTTATGAATGTACAAACTGGACAGCAAACTTCCCCCTGGAGGCACACATCTCCCCTTACAGCCACAGACTGGACTTGCAACAGTAACTGCCACAATGCCTGGGGCTGTGTGGCTTTTTTGTAGGTCTGTCTCTATACATTACGACAAATGGGACCCTTTTGTCTGGCTCATCTACATAAGAACAGTGTATCTGCTTCTCAGCAAGGGTGGGGTGCCTCACTTGTCTGCTCATTGAGGAACAGGAAAAACAGTAATTAAGGACACTGCTGGCGTGTAGTCTTCTGATATTTCACCGCGGACAAGGAACAGTTAAGTAGTCTAAAAAAAAAAAACGGTCGACAGTGTGTGGTAAAACACACGAGCGGCCAAAAAAATATAAGAACATTTTTCGACAACACGAACCGTAAACAAAAAAAAAACGTGTGATAAATTAGTCTAATTATTTTCTCTCTAGTATTAAGCCTGGTGTAAAAACACATCATATTCTCGGCATTCTCAATAATGAGCTTTTTATGTGCGTCAAGTGGTAGAGGAAAAAAAAATCCTTTCCCGGAAACTGTTGCGAAAAGAAAGAGAGTAAAATAAAACAGACACGAAAGGAATAAGTGTTACGTCCTGTTCATATATTATAATAGTCTTTCTTTTTTCAACAAGGATGCAAATTTCTGTGAAGCTTATTCTTTCATTATAGGTCCTAAGGCAGTAACTACCCCGCTAGAAAAAAAAAAAATTATTTACATTAATTCGAGATGACAAAAATATCAACCAGCTAGAGAGAAAAAAGATTATTGATCATTGATCATAACGTTCACCTATGAGGCGCGATATGTAGGCATGGGCTACAACTACTTTTCGTGGGATACTGAAGCACACACACACACACACACACACACACACACACACACACACACACACACACACACACACATATATATATATATATATATATATATATATATATATATATATATATATATATACATAGATAGATAGATAGATAGATAGATAGATAGATAGATAGATGGATAGATATAAGGTCACAAGACCATACATGAATCAGAGGCTGGGAACTGTATATACACTACGGGTGTGGACGAGCAAGCAAACAAAGACGCTGAGGTTAGCAAGGTACAGTTACTCCTTCCTCTACTTCTTACAAACCAAGTAAAAAAAATCAAGATATATAATATATATATATATATATATATATATATATATATATATATATATATATATATATATATATATATATATATATAATCATTCCGCGCGCCACAAATACGTTTAAAACACAGTAAAATCAATAATGAAAACCCGTAAATTTGATTGTCTTAGACATCATGCATCTATACAGCTAAATGCCACTCAATGATCAAGACAGAAACGTCACGAAAAGAGATTAGAAAAAAAAAAAAGTCACCTACGAAAAGGAATCGAAGGATCTGTTGCGCCACAGGAACTGATCCCAAAACCCTGAACATAAAAAGCAAAGAATGTTTAGATAATATAAAGATTTGCTACAAAATTCGCTTCTGAAGAGACACACACACACACACGTACAATACCCAAACAAGGAGAGAGACTAATGCTGGCCACGAGAGAGAGAGCTTGCCCGACAAGTGTTTTACAAGACTCGAGCGTTCTTCCCCGCCCAAGTAATTATGGCCGTCCAATCGCGAGGTTTTCCTCGAAAATTCTCTTAGTTTCCGCCACTCCAACATCTTTTGTAAACAATTTATCTATTCTAATTTTTTTTTTCATTTTGGCCCCAACGTCAAATTCGTCGAAGATGACGGGGGTTTATATATATATATATATATATATATATATATATATATATATATATATATATATATATATATATATATATATGTTATATATATATATATATATATATATATATATATATATATATATATATATATATATATATATATATATTTCGGGTCTCGTCCAAAACGAGAAGAGTGTATGTCAGAGAGGCGAGGGAACTGCAGATGACGGACCAGGGACCACAGATGATGGAGGAGGGACTGCACGACGCAGCCACGGGCCGAAGCGTATGCTCTAATCGTCTTAATGAACAACGGAGTTAAAAGCAGCGTGTATATATATATATATATATATATATATATATATATATATATATATATATATATATATATATATACTGAACCCAGGACAAATTTCTATGAAACAGCACAAGCTGCGCTCCTTCAGTTGCAGGGTAATGGAGAAAACTCCTTTGGAGTGGGCAGTTCTTTTGACAGGACTCAACTACCAATGACAAAGCCACGCCAAAGGTGACTATTTTATTCATGGTGTTACCTCGAACAAGCAGAGTCCGATAACACAAATATGTATATATATATATATATATATATATATATATATATATATATATATATATATATATATATATATATATATATATGGGTCGTATCTTCAATGTCAAGTTTCGTACCTTGCTGCTATTCAATGAGCTATGACGGTTCTACAGCAATCCCGAGTGAGACAGTGACCAGACCTATGAGACAGAGACCTGACCTCTGAGACAGTGACTGGACCTCTGTGACAGTGACCGGACCTCTGAGGCAGTGACTGGACCTCTGAGACACAGAACCTAACATTTATCAAAGCCTGAACCCCAACGCTCCCTCTGAAGGGCGCCTGGGGAGTTCTGGGACTCACTCCGAAGGACCGTCTTGTACCTGCTTTGTATTACCCCCCCAGAGGATCTGCAGCAGCCACAGACAACCAGTAGCTTTACCATGAGCCAAGACCTTCAGGACATTCCCCATTTACATACCGCGCGCACGCACACACACACACACACACACACACACACACACACACACACACACACACACACACACACACACATACACACACACACACACACACACACACACAAGAAGAAAAATAGATATAACGTATCCAACTGACTCTCAAGACCTCGGTGCGCCGGGGCTGAGTTGGTGGTGAGAGTGGGGGAGGGAGTGTTTCCCCTCACCTCTCCCCCCCCTCCTCAGTGTTGGTGGAGACGGTAAAAGCGGCCCAGTCCTCCCTAATTTGGTGGTTCTAGTGGTGGTGTGAGAGAGAGGAAGGGGGCGACTGTGATTGGGGGGGGGGGGGGGGATTCCTTCCCTTATTATAGCTCAATGTGGCAGTGTCAGGTTGGGCGGTGGAGGTGGCGAAGTGGTGATGGTGAGAGAGAGGCTGTGAGAATGGGGGGTGTGGAGTGACTCATCCCTCCCCCGCTACACCTCAGGCCAACAGGTACACTGGACAAAGGTGTAACAATCCTCGCCCTGGGACACTACCGCTTTCCACCGTAACTTTTCAAAACGCGCATTTTACCTCATACGTCTTTTTTTTTTTTTCACTAGTGACCTTTGAACGTTTTACTGCTGCTGTCTGTCTCTCCTCCCGGGGGAAAGTGTCACTTTTAATGCCAACTGATGAATAATTGTGGATGTACATCATACAACTGTATATATATTGTATTTTGATGTAGTCGTGCCTCCTTCCCCGCAGCATGCTCAGCAGTTGAATAATACCAGATTAAAATTTTTTAAACATTCCTTGTGTGTGTGTGTGTGTGTGTGTGTGTGTGTGTGTGTGTGTGTGTGTGTGTGTGTGTGTGTGTGTGTGATATACACTGACTATATCACACACCGACATAAACAGCCAATGATCCGCACACGTTCACACAAATACATTACACTTGGATAAACGTTCATACACATCTTTACGTGCATTCCATACATACTCCTGTGCCTGGGAGGAAGCATGTTGGGGTATGCCCTCCGTAGGGGAAGGAAGCCCTTGGAAAGCACGGTCCGCCAGGTGTGTGGGAGGAACCTGGGCGACGACGACCAACAGGAACCTGGGGAGGGACTCCGTGCGGAGCCACCAAGGAAGGCGTCTTTCCTCCGGCACCATCACCATGACACATATTCCCTCTACTTTTCCATCACCATCTAATCCATCACCGTTTTTCCCTACTTCTCTCCCTCTATCTAACTTCATTCCAGCCCTTTTCCTCGATTTTTTCCCAAAATCTTTCATTTTCGTTTTCTCTTACACTGTAGAAACACCCCATTTTCTTTTCTTGAAATTCTTACTGCTCTCTTTTGCTCCTTCATGGACCTTCTCTTCTCCTTTTCTTCATTTTCGCTTCACGTTCTTGCATTCTTCAATTTCTACCTATGTCTTTTTTGTTCCTAATCCCTCTCTCATCATGGCGATTTCCAAATTACGTGTGGGCAGGGAATTGGCTGTGACATTTAGTAATTTTTTTCATTCTATATATTCTTTTTTTTTTTCAAACCACTGAGAAACACACACACACACACACACACACACACACACACACACACACACACACACACACAGGGACAGGTTGCCTAGGGCGCATAATACATTAAGAAACCTGATTATTCTGTTCGCTGCAAGCAATGATTGTTTACAAAGAGCAATAATCACAGTAACGGTCAACGGGAAGCAGGACTACCCACATCACCGCCTCACTGGAAGCAAGAGTGACCACGACAGGCGTTAAGTGGAGGCCTAACTGTTCATCAACATGGTTATGGTGAGGTCTGACTGGCCAAAGCAACGATTAACTATCGGTCGGCTGTCTATGGCAATAACTATTTGACTGCACAAGGTAGTTATTCAATGGGGGGCTTAACTGTCCACGGCAACAATCACTTGAAGGCCCGACTGACCACATCACTGATTAACTGGAGACTTTACCTGTCACAACCTCTGAGCACGACGGGACAACCCCCCCTTGAGCACAGCGGCACGACAACTGAGCACGACCGATACGACTCTCGAGCATCAATGGTGTGATTCCAGGTCGCGGCATCGGAGGTGGATCATCGCAGCGCCGTGCTTAGGTACGAATTCGAGATATCACGTACCATGGCAGAGGCCGACCAACAGCCCCGATCACGACCGCCTCCTTAATGGGTAACTAGAACGCCAGAAAGTTTTCCCCTGACTGACTGACTGACTTCCCTCAGACTCGAGCCTCACCTTACGATGAACTCCTTGAGGCAAAGACTTGTGAGGAGGCAGCAGCAGCAGCAGTAGTGAGTGGAGGAGAGATGACCATCACATTAATATCCCTTCGCCGAGGAGGTCGGTACGAAGCTCCGCACATGAAAGACTGCGCCAATTAGAGGAATTTAGGAGTTCAGAAATCTGGCGTGCGTGCAGGCGGGTGGGCGGGCGGGCGGGCGGGCAGGCGCGGGGTGGGAAAAGTTGTTTTGTTTGAAGCGGTCGCTCCTCTCACGTGGGAGGATCTTCTACCAGCAGGTCAAGAGGAGTGGAAGGTCTTACAGGCTACTGAGGGACCTTTCCCAACGTTTGGCTATGTCTGGCTAGTGTGTGTGTGTGTGTGTGTGTGTGTGTGTGTGTGTGTGTGTGTGTGTGTGTATAATCACCATTTGTGCCTTGTCATGTCTCCAGCGATGGCGTCCTCGTCCGGTCTCAGAAAGAAGGAGATCCTACAGGACTTGTTACTCAGGCCGTGTGGTATACGAGGCTTAACCTCACCACTCCCACCAGGGTCCCGCATGCAATCTCCGCAGCAGCAAGCCACTCCCATCAAATCGCCGGAAACCCAAAGTCCTGCATATGCAAAGGAATGTCTGGGGGTCTCTTGGTGAAACCGTGCGCCAACGGCTCTCTCAGTGGGAACCACGAACAAACAAATCTCCGTCAGCGAAACAATGGATCAACGAGTCTCCGTCAGTGAATCCACGAAGCAACAATTCCCTCTCAGCGAAACCATGAACCTGGAGTTCTCTCTATCAGCGCCGACGGCCTCGCCCGCTGGATTGAAAGAGACGCGCCCGCAGTGCAAAGCGATACAAACACAGCCTCGTCTCGTTCTCCATTGAGCAGGGTGTGGTGCACTTGAGTGACCAACTTTCTGCTTTACTATCCTGCCTAAATCGATACGGATTTAGAATCTATGTTACTTTCACTGTCTTCATCAAAGGTTTGATCAAAGTCTTCTTTACTCTGCCTTTACCCTGTACTCCTATGTAATCATGTGATGTACAATATTACTTATGCTTTAGCCTCTAACTCTGAATCATCGATGTCTTTCTTTTTCTTTCTTACACGTGAAAACTAATTTCGCTTCGTAAATGAGAGTCTATTTATTTCACTCGACACCTGAAGTGAACCCGAGCCACATTCCCTGAATCCTGATTGAGGTTCGTCTCTAAATCTCGGTTCAAGGTCGTCCTCACCCCATTTTTCGTACGGCCCCAGTCGTCTGCTGCTGGTGCTTGCGTTTCTTTTTGTTCTTTTGTTTCAGATCGACTCAAGAACCGCCCACGGACTCGGCAACTACTTATCTCATGAAATACAACATGGTCGTCCCCTGAGACTCAAGACCTCTCCAAAGGGCCACCATCTCTGAAAATGGTTGAAGTGCGGTTCTTTTCAACCCGTCCACCATTATCATTCCCCGAAATCTCCTTCCCTCCCCTCCCTCTCGTTCACTGCTCGTGACCCAGAGGGATCCATCCTTGAAAGGTCAAAAGCCACCACCAACCCTGAAATCCTCCCGCTCCTCATCCCCGAGACGCAGTCATCACGGTCCATCCTTGAGACGCAGTCATGACCCATCCCAGGGACCCGTTCCGAATAAAGTCCAGGTATGCAGAAAATTACACGACGACTGGAAGGAGAGACAGGGCGCTGGCCTCAAGCTTCTTCCCTCTCACTGAAACCCCCTCCGTCTCACCCTTCCTCTCAGAGCCCCTGCACAAGGGATCCCCACCTTTTTTTTTTTTTACCTCCAGCCTCATCAACAACAACGATGGGAACGTGGGCTTCGGTACCCTACGTACGTATCACATTTCGTGCCCAAGGATCTCAACGCCACCGTCGTGGTCAGGGAGGCCAAACGACAGGCGAACGAATACTTGTCGATATTATACGGAACAATATAATTCTTTTTCTGGCCTGGACTACGCACCGACCTTCATTCTTGACGAACACAGGTAATCTAAAAGTCTGCCAGGGGAACGCGAGAACGTTACGAGACAGACAGGAAGACGAAGAGATTGACATGACAAGTGGTCGGCGTTAGCTTATTGAAAGGTCTACCGCGTGGTCGATGACCCAGCTGTAGTGTGGTCCATTCCACCCGTCTCGGTTGTGTTCCGGTCCATCCCTACCGTGTTGTAGTCTTACCCCACAGGTCTTCGCTATGGTCTTGCCCATCCCATCGTCCTCTGCTGTGGTCTGCTTCATCCCATCACCCTCCCTTGTACCCAAGAAGCCTATCGTGTTTGTACAACGTGTGACATCTAACCAAGACCTATAAATAGGAATGTATACCAAAAAAATACATATACACACGACAGAATATACATCTTAACTTTCGTTTCCATCCAGGTAAAGCGAAGTCTACCGTATTTACATTAAATTGTCGTCTGCACATTTGCCTCTCCCACACACCTAACCTCAGTCGTCCCACAACTATATTCATCACCGCATTCCTGCCACCACCATCATCACCTGAACTATCACCATCACCATCATCACTATGAAGATCGTCATCATCACTACTCACCAATATCATCACCAGTCACAGGGACTCGCCACAGTCCCTCCCACTTCCAGTACGTATCCCTACCGACCACTGTTACACGCTGCACTACCAACCATCAACCACTAACAGACTCTCAACGGCCACTACCACCAACAACAACCACTGTAAAATACCAGCCATCAACCACAGCCATCAATCACCATCGCTATCAACATCAATCATCACTACACTCTCCATCCCCACAATCAGCCATGGCCTGCCACCACCATGACGTTCACCCCAAACCCCATCAACCAAGGCCGACGCTACCACCGTAATATTCAACCCCAACCCCATCAACCACGGCCGCCGCCACCACCACCGCCACCGCCAACATTCATCCGCACCACCATGAACCACCTACCACCACCACCACTGGGGCCAGCGCTGCATCATTAGCAGTATCTCACGCCTGACCACAGTTTATGCGGCGGCGGGCCTTGGATCAAAGACAAAAGTGGGATCGTGGCAGCTGAGGAAGATGGGGTGGGTGAGTCTTGCCGTACGCACACCCGGGGACCTTCAGCCTCAAGCACCAGCAACCACACTACTACTGTCAGCAGCTCTGAGCCACACTTAAACCCTTACGTCACCTCCGCAAACGGAAATTATGATACTCACTCAAACCGTGAACAAACAGCAGAAGTTTTGCCATCATCAGTGCCCAGGCGAGGAAGCTCACTTCTGCAGGAGGATCCCAAGTGCCAGGCGAGACCTTCCTCAAGCCAAGGCACCTCCCAGAGTGCAACGAGTCTAGCAAATACAAGCGAAACATCGCACGGCATTACATGTGAACAAAATCTATCTTTACTACCGGAGGGAAGTGGAGGACGGTCGACTGCCATACAGTAACCACGGGTGTGCTTTATCGTCCTAGGAAATAAGATGGGGGTTATCTAAAAAAAAAAAAAAAAAAAAAAGTACGATATGGGCGAGCTCTGATGATAAAGAGATTCACCAACTACCCCAGATTAAGATCCCGTATTAATCATTCAGTGATCAAACAAGTAAGGAGATTGAGCAGGTGGGGGAAAAAAACATGAGAGTGCAAAGAACGATAATAAAAAAAATATATAAGAAATCGCAAGTAAGCCAAACCCTCAGCATACTTGATCTACTTGCCAAGATTAATCACGGTCCTGTAGGAGGATCCTGGAGTGCAGTGATGAAGTGGAAAGTATCCGGCAAAAAAAACACTGTTAATGGAAGGCGTAGCTAAAGGAACCTTACCCTCAGTACTGCCGGGTTTCTTCCTAGTCTAGTTTTACCGACCGTGAGATCTGGTGACCTCAAAATACAAAACTAAGGGAAGAACAAAATGCAAAGAACGGCGTTAGCCATTAATAAAGAGAAAAAAATAAAGAAATATTCGTACGTACCTTCGCCTGATTGCATTACTGAGCTGAACTAGTTTCCTTGTAGAACCTCTGGGGCTCCGAGGTGCACAGGGTATTTCAATTTGTACCAAAGGAAATATCGATGATCCCGAAGCGTAATGAAGTACATGAGAAGCAGACCATAAAACATCGACATCACTCACCAATGGCGGAAAAGGGGATAAATATAGTTCAAACGCAGGGCGGGTGTCATTCCTCTTCTGTCTAGTGACCCGGTGATAAACAACTGCAGTTTAACAACAGAACTGGGGTAAAAAAAAAAAAAAAAAAAAATTTAAATGAGCTATAGTACGCACTGTTTCAAGGGGAACCCCTTTCCACCTACCACATTTCATCACAAAATCGAGCCAAGGGCAAGAGGTAGGCAGGCTTTGGTGACCACATAGGGAACAACAATACTCAGATCCCACAAAACCATACGTTACGTTTACTTCATAAACACCTGTTCTTGTGTCGTGGGATCGACAGATGTGTTCTTGCTCTGCCAGGGAACGAGCGCCATCCACAACGGGAGGGAGGTAGTCCGTATGTAAATTAATATGCGACTTAATTCGTGAACTACCTCCCTCTGGAGCATCTTGGAACACCGTGCCGTCGTGCTCAAGGGTCGTGCCGTTGTGTTCGGGGGGGTTAATCTCCAGCGTGGACGCCACCGCAAAAAAGAATTTCTTTCTTGACGTTGCCAGGTGGACAACACGCCCGGGAGGCAAGTGTGCAGGCGAGATACAGCTCGAACGTCGCCCTCGAGACGTATTGTATGAGCTGCGTTGGCGTCGCGTTGCCTTTAGAATTTGCAGGTCCGCTGCTCTCCAGGCACGACGAGGTTGTGCAATGTCTGTCAGTCTCTAGAGTCACGAACGAAATGTGAGGACATTACATCACCCTCCCTGCCTCCTGCTGCTTCCGTGTCGTCCCTTAAGATAATCCCGACATGAAATGCAGATAACTACGAGGAAAAAAAACTGAGAAATCTGATTTCTGTATCCTTCTAATCGAGAGACCAGTATGATAAAATATAAAAGCATAAACTGACGTACGTGGTAACGAAAGAAAGTTACGTACTTGTTACGACAGAGTAACCATTTAGGACTGGCACGCTGCTTATATGCCAAAGGTTAGAGATGAAACCCCATCTTCTTTTTTTTTTTTTACCGTCAATCCCCCATTATTCATTTCCTTTAATATATGACAAGGAAGACATTGTTAACTACGGCATATAAGCTGCTATGGCTCCAACGTGCGGGTGATCAACCTGGAAAGTGTTGGGGGTAGTTTAACACCGGCTGCAGCTCAGGAAATTATAACATAAAGGCGGATCTTCCTCCCAGCTAACATTATCCCCAGCCGCAGGAAGTACTCGCCTGTGGGATTACATACAGCCACGATTACAAACGGTAAAAAAAGTAACCTAATTACATAGCTTGCTGGATTTCCAGTCGCTGGGGTAAACAATTTATGGACCTGCGAGTTTACAAGAGCCGTCAAATGCTCAGACCAACACCTAATGTACCGTGAGTAGTTCGGACTGTCTAATTTACAGTATAACATTAAGATCATTATTGCCTACTATTACCATCATCTCTTCTGCCTCATGTCTTACGAAGTGCGAGGCTCACGCAACACCAGCCACCACACGTCAGACTGAAACCAATGACCACCATCTGATTCCTCCCTCACCAGCTTGCCCGAACACCCACCCACCGTCTCACGGACCACCTTCGCTCGAATCCTCTCCTTATTTCGTGGGAGAGACGCTTTTGAAGACTTTACCCTCAGAGGACTCTCTCTCTCTCTCTCTCTCTCTCTCTCTCTCTCTCTCTCTCTCTCTCTCTCTCTCTCTCTCACACACACACACACACACACGACCCTCATTTCTCGAAAAATCGTTGAAACATTTTCCTCGTCCTATATGGAAGTCTTTGAAGACGTTACTCACAGGACTTTTACGAAAACTCACTTGATATCGCGGGATTTTTCTGAAGGGCGCGTTCATGTCACGAGGCTCAAGAATCTCTTAATCTCGAGACAGTCCTAAAGACTCAAGACTACCTCGAGTCACACTTCGAGAATCATAATGACCATCAAGACACTCTTGAAAAAAAACTCGGCTGATTTCTTAGTGCTCATCCGAAGACCCTGCTGACAATGGGAGGCTCTGTAAACTAACCTAATGCTCTGGTGATCTTCTGAAAGCCTCTCCCTCCTGATCATCAGAAACCTTCCTGAGGAATCACCTCACATCAGGAACTTCTTTGAGATAGTTCTCTGAATATTCCCATGTTCTATCGTGTTTGTCTCTCTGCAAGATCCGACTGATCCGACGGGAATCGCGCTGATCTACGGGAGACGCTCGGAAGATTTTGTATGACAGTCGCGTCTCTTCCTTACAGAGATGAAGGAATTCCTCACTCAGTCTTCCAGCAAATTAGCCTCGAGGTACACCTTCAGGTCCTCTGTCCTCTGGCTTTCCTGCGGGCCCTGCAGAACCGACTGGTGCTGTGAGGACTCACGTAAAGACTAAGTTTATCCACTTATTTTTCTCGATGACTTAAAAAAGACAAAATTTGTTGGAGTCTCTGGCAAATCACCTGCAAAAGTTCGTCTACACCTCTGATATCCTCTATCAGGTCTCCCGCGCCCTCTAGAAAAGTACATCCGCGCGCCCTCTGACCCACATTCCTATGCCTTCTAAGGGAAACCTCCTCTCTCTCTCTCTCTCTCTCTCTCTCTCTCTCTCTCTCTCTCTCTCTCTCTCTCTCTCTCTCTCTCTCTCCCCGATTTAAAAGGCCTCCCTCTTCGTCAGAAGTCCTTTCACCGAAGACCACGCTTTCGAGGCCTCACCCTAAAGACCTCACGCCCCCAGAAAGGACCACACGGTCCTGTGACCCCTTAAAGACCACATAAGCATTATGTAAAAGGACAGAAAAAAAATATCGTGGAGGCCTTTTCGTACAATTTGCATAGTGACACCAACCCGGGCAGTAAAATACGAACGGGTCCATTTTTATCGGCCCTATTATACAAAAAATGAGTTAACATTTCTTTTTTCCACCTCCCATATCTTCTTCCTTCTTTCTAATTTAGTGCAATCATTTTCCAATAATCTATACTGGCTTGGTTATACATATCACCTACATAAACTGGCCCATCAATAAACTGTCTATAGTACTACTGACGATATCTATGTCACTGGAAATTGTATAGCTTTAGAAGAGAGAGAGAGAGAGAGAGAGAGAGAGAGAGAGAGAGAGAGAGAGAGAGAGAGAGAGAGAGAGTGTTTCTCTCCCTTCTTCGTTCTCAAATACGAAAAAGAATACAAGGAAACGGAAACTCCAACAGACCACTGGGTCCTTTCGAGACTTTTAGTGAAAGCAAAAAGACCTCTCTCTCTCTCTCTCTCTCTCTCTCTCTCTCTCTCTCTCTCTCTCTCTCTCTCTCTCTGGTCGCATTCATCCTCACTGTACAGTGTTTTCCCGCCATCCCTCTTCCCTACCCTTCTTGCCCCACACAGGAGACAGCAACTGCCCGGCCGAATGGAGTGCTGGCTAAAGTCAGTGGGTGGGTGTCCCCCCCCCCCCCTCTCTCTCTCTCTCTCTCTCTCTCTCTCACACACACACACACACACACACACACACACACACACACACACACACACAACAGATGCAGGCCACAGCACATGAATCCCCACATTCCAACACCATCACAACTACATGTCTTCGTTCATACCTCCTCTACATGAAGCGCTTGAGTACTTCCTCCCACGCGTCCGTCTCAAGGTACGTAATAGACATTTTAATCAAGACGAGTGGAACGGTACACTGGCAACCTAGAATCCTCACCGTTGGGTTATTAACTATTCACTACAACAATATATTTTCTCCTTACCTATTACCGACTCGTTTCAGAGGGATTTTTTCTCACTTACCCACCAATTTGCTCCATGTCCCCATGCAAGACCACCCGCCCAACACACGCTGTGTTATGTTAGCTCTGCTCAACTTAGCCCAGCCCATGCAAGGTTGGAAGGCAGCGTTCGGCGAGCATCGACATCTCCCAGAGACACCACCATCAACAAAACACGTTGCCTGTTGGTGAACCTGTAGAAAAATAAAATTACGGCCTCCTGCTTGGCTGAGGAGGGGGAAAGGCTGGCGTGTCTGGCGTAATAACCGCTGCTGGCCTCACACCGTAAACATCACACGCCAGAGAAATTCATTGCCGGAAAATGTTCAGGCAGATACAAGGGTGGGGAATAGTCTTCGGTGGACGCCAGCCGTATTTCACTACCCTCCCAGTGACTAGATGATGCTGCGCCTCGGTAGTCACTGTCCACACTCTCACACATACACACACACACACACACACACACACACACACACACACACACACCACACACCAGCGCTAAAGTACTCTACAACTGCAATTTACAACTTCTTGCAGGGCTTGTTTTCCCTCCAATACGTCATCCGATAACCACTTCTCTCACCCTCACCCACTTTAGTGGTGACCGCACCACGCCACACTCCTCACCACATCTAAAGCCCTTGAGGTCGAAAACAGGAACCTTGAGGATGACGCTCCAGTAATCACAGAAAACAGATCACCATCGGGTCAGATATAAATGACACAGACAGCTCTCCAAACTAGTGTGTAAAACGGTATTCGACGGATGGAAAAAATACTATACAGAAGTTTGGTGGGTGAGGGAAAAAACACATGGATATGCCAACACCAGGATTTGCTCTCACGTAGTGCAATACATGGGCAGTAGACAGTTAAGTCAATTACATGGAACACGCAAAGGGATTGAAGTTGAGAGATTCGTATTCCGAAAGGATTGTCTCGTTGCCACACAAGGCCTGATGAAGCCGTAGAGAATGAAAGCCGTGAGTGATCAATGAAAATCCAATTCAGACGGCGATGATAAGCGATGGAAGCCCCTAAATAAGACTGACAAAACAAAATACGAACGTTATTATCCTCCCACACATTTTGGGGTACCTCAAGGCTCACTTTCCGGCCCAATTTTCTTTTCGCACAAGATATAACCGATAAGGGAATGGTGTCCATAATCACAATTTACACATCTAAGAACAGAACAGTGAAACGACGGGAGATCACATCCACACCTTGAACTTGTTATTCTGGTCCGATTACAGGAAAACGGAATTCAACGTACAAATACGTAAAGAAATGTATTTTGGCGATGATAAAGAGAATCACATGGCGTTTAGAGAAGTGTCTGGGGAGGTCTAAAGGAAAGCAATGTCCTTAAGATATCAGTAATGATCTCAAAACTACCAGCAGTAGTCCAGCTGCCGCCTGAGGAACCAAACAGTTGGTTGAGACAGCAAAAAAGTTACAGTTGACTAGCATGACCACGTTTCATCGCTGCCGTACACTTATGATCTCCAGTTTACCTCAAGGAGAAAGACAAGCTTAAGGGAAGGTCTTATGAACCACAAGGTAAAAACACTACTACGAGTATCTCCTCCGCGGAAGCCAAGGCTTCTGCGAATGATTTGATGAAATTCTTGACACGCTCAAGAAATTGTACACCATCAGTATAGATACAGGGGGTTCACTGATCATAAACAATAAGATGAAGTTAAAAAAAAAAAGGGGAGGATAAAAAAAGGCTTCGCATCAACACACAGAAGCACTTCTTCATAACCAGGGTCGTTAAACACAAGGATGAACTTCCTGGTGATGTTATAAATGCCATAACGATACGCCTTCAGGAGGAACCTGCACCGCCGTTTCCGGTCGGTAGATCATCATTAACTTGAGGGAAATGAAGAAAAATCCTCGACTCCCTCAGCAGGTAACCTCGTTACAAACCAATGGGTCTTATGTTATCTGTTCACTGTATGTGCTCAATGTGTCGGACTCTCTCTCTCTCTCTCTCTCTCTCTCTCTCTCTCTCTCTCTCTCTCTCTCTCTCTCTCTCTCTCTCTCTTCCTTGAGAACTTCCACCCCCCCCTTCTCTCCTTCCACGTCATTAACCATCTGTACATTATTCATCTTTTTCACGTCCGTAAGGCTGGCTTACCATCCACGCGCTTCACAGCGCATGCAACTCCCCTGTACCTCTCTCTCTCTCTCTCTCTCTCTCTCTCTCTCTCTCTCTCTCTCTCTCTCTCTCTCTCTCTCTCTCCTGCCATTCCCTTGCTTTCCCGTCCTTCCCCTCCCGCCCTCTAGCCGGGCAGGTGCAGTAACAAGTTGCGTTCTACTTTAACATTTGCGGAGGTTCTTTTGTCCCCCTCACAACCGCTTCAGGACAGCCCAAAAACTTCAAATGAAATACGTGCGATACTCTCATGCGGTGAGTACTATCGTACTCCTCTCGTATCGCTGACTCTTCCCTCTCGAAACACGTTCTTCACCTCTCTAAGATGTGCCCAGGTGCTGCAGGCGCCTGCACCGTCAGGTCGGAAATACAATACAACGAAGCAAGTTTAATCTTCCCTCGCTGTGTCTCTTAGCGTTTTACAGGGTCACGTCATCTTTTACCAAGTAGCGTACCGGAATGATACTCAAGCTGTATATCCGTGCGTTAATTCGGTCGCGTTCTTCTTACAAACGTAAGTACACTTGTTACTGTTTTCTATCTATAAGGTACGCCAGTCAAGGAAACCTAAATGAGGGAGGCCGACTCTTATGCCTCATATTCAACCTCAGATCCTCTCCTCCTGTATATAATCGAAGGGTCTTCACGGCACGGCAGGTACGGACTTCGCCTATAACAAACGTTCTTCCTCCACCTGCTCGACCAAAGTTCCTCTCTCCCGCTTGCCAGCTCAGCAGCGCGTCTTCATCTGCCCCGCTGCAAGCCCTCTCCTCCATCATTATCCACATGGATGATTCGACCTTCACAAGGAACCCTCCTTCCCTTCAAATTTCTCCCGAAAATAATGGTTTTCTTTCACTTCGTTTCACGTCGCGGCATCCTCTGCATCCCCCCATGAATTTCAACCTCTCCTCTCCTCCTCCTCTCTCTCTCTGAACCCAACGAGTCTTCTCGCCTTCCTCCTATTCCCTCCGTTCACAAACACACCTGAAGCACAACACAAGTGGCTGGTAATCAGAGAACGAATTGATGTCACTGCCTAACTGATGCCATGCCACACCCTCCTCCTCTTACCCCACGCCCTGTGCCTCCAGTTCCACACCCTGTGTCTCCAGCCCCACGTCCTGTTCCTCCAATTCTACACCTTCTGTCTCCAGCCCCACACCCTGTCCCTCCGATTCCACACTCTCTGTCCCCAGCTCCACGCCCTGTGCCTCCAATTCCACACCCTTTGTCTCCAGCCCCACGCCCTGTGCCTCCAATTCCACACCCTCTGTCTCCAGCCCCACGCCCTGTGCCTCTGACTCCCGAGCGCTCCGTCTGCAATCAACCCACATCATCACTGGCCGCCACGCCCGTTAGGACTTTCGTAATTACTCGTCCACTGTCATTAATTGTCTCTTCTCGCGATCCTTTCCGTGTATTTTTCTTTTGCTGCTGTCGCACCTAAACTTCTTTATCTTTCCTCATTTTTTTTTCCTCCTTCAATACAGCCTTCATCTAGCACACCTCGCTCCCTCCTTTGTCTGAACATTCATCGTCTGTTTTGATTTCGCTCATTTTTTCGAAGCATGAAAAAAAAAACTTAAACAATCATCCACGTGAACACCACCTGCCTCACAACACCGTGGCAATGGGTGGTGTTGGGAGTGATAGTGATGGGAATGATGGTGAAGTTCAGGTGGTGGTGATGATGGTGATGGTGGTGATGATGAGGATGGTGGCGGCGGCGCAAGACGTCCTAATATACAAGCCTCGTTCCCGTGTCAGTCCGGGCCATCTCCCACCTCAGCCTGAACCCCAGGACCGCTGCTACTCAAGGCTTAGGACCTCCACCTCACTCTCGACCTCTTCCACCGTCACGTCACCCAATCCCTCACCACCACTACCCGTCACACAAGCCTGCCAATCCCCGTACCATCCGCCAAGTCCTACCCCGTCACAGGGCGCCACACATCCCTCACCATGCGCTCCCCCGGGGAACTTCCTTCGACAGCGCCGCCGTCAGGCGTGTAATTTGGGTTTAGAGACGGACAGCCGTGTCCGCTGGCTGGCTGGCTGGGGCAAGGCCGTCGTGTCTGGCCTAATAACCGCTACCGGGTCTCACGCCCTAAATATCACCCGCCGGAAAAATTCATAGCCAGGAAAATGTTCAGGCAGATGTAAGGTACAGTGGTCTACGGCAGATGACCGCCGTGTCTCACTATACCTGGCGTAGTGACTGACTGCGGTGGTGCCGGGTTAGTGTACCAAGTATTGACCGGGGAAGGTTCCCTTTCGGATAACGTCTGTACAGACTAGTGTCTTGACCCAATAATTCACCGGACAATGTAAACTGAACTGAGCGAACTCGGTATCATTTGTATTCACACTCTGGTGTCCTAATAGTAAAGACGGTCTTGTTGAGAAAGTGATTTCCTATGATCACTGGTAGACACCGTGAAACTGCTATGAGTTTCCAAAGGTACAAAACTATTGACCACAAGCTGAAACGTAGGAATAATGCAAGAATGCCACTGCAAACAACTGCAATAAATGGTGATTTATCGGTTAGGTGCTCCACAAAACTTCGAAATTTACCATTTACGATAAAACAAAGAAAAAATGCTTCAACTGTAGCTTTTTGCATGCGTTTTATATAAATATGTGTCAATATCTCAAACAAGGCAAACAAAGAATCTTCATTCACACGTACAGCTAAAAGCAAGAACCATCTTGATAACTAAGATAAGATATCAACTTGAGGCTCAACCTTACAGGACACTTAGGCTAATCCCACAATTCACCAGACTCTCTAAACGAGGACATCAGCCACATCACGATCATTGTAGACAACATTTACCTTACAGTCCAAAATACAGGGTTCAGGCCGAGCCAGGTCGATGACTGTGACCTTGACAACGCAAGGTGATAAAAGGTCAAACTTGTGGGGGGGCCGCGACCTCCCGCCCGCCCACCTGCAGAGAGAGGCCATTTAAGCAACATGACCTGAGCTCCACTCCACCAGCCGCCGAACTCCACTCTACCACCACCGTCCTTCGTCAGGACTCACGCCTCCACTCATTCGCCTCAGTGCTATCACCTTATCACGTTCGTTTCGCCGCGCTCGCCTTGTCAAAATACATTTTCCCGCGATAACCGTTCCACGGACGGAGCCTCGTCTCTCCCCAATCGCCTCATCGTATTCGTAGCACTCGCCACACTATACCCGTCACACACACACACACGCGCCCACTTCACCATACTCATCACGCACAGCACCCCATCAACCACCTCTCATCACATCCTCCGCTCTTACACTCATTACACTCAACTCGCCGCCATACCCATCAATGAGAGCCTTACCATACTCATCTCATCCACCGCCTCATCATATACAGGACACCCGCCTCAGCTCTCTACACTCAGCTATAAAAAAAGGTTATCCTTCACCTTCGCCTAACGATGTTACTGCCAAGCCTTCACCTCAGCGACCCACAAAACACCGACGATGGAATTTTTTACATCTTATGCCTCCGATTATAATGAGGACCAAACTGGTTCTTAAGGAGTTGGCGTTTTCATGAAGAACATGAAATTCTTTTATGTCTTTCTGTGCGGCACGAGAGACATGGGGCAAAACTTTTTCACGGGCCCATTTCGGGCCGAGGCCTCACTTTTAGGTGACCAAGTAAAAACGGGAGATAAAAACATCGCTTGGCTGCACATCAGCGGGAGGGAAAAAGATCGTACGGTATATATCCTGAATGCCACGCTAGTAGGCTATGAAATCAATACCTATTTTATTATATCCAACAAAATCTGCTTAAACCCACACCATGTTAAATATGTATAGGTGAGCCAACGCTATTTACATACGGTGGAGACAGTGTGTATACATTTGCGAGGACGTTGTGTACACACAGTGGGGATATTATGTACACAAAGTGGTGGCAGTGTGCGTACAAGGTGAGGACGCTGAACACACATACTGTAGACGTTATGTACACGCGGAGAAGACGTTCGTGAGCGAGGATGTGTATATGCGGTACGCAGGTACTGGCCACGCCACCTTCAAAACATTCGTCCTCCTCCGACAAACGAGGTGGAATTACCTTCGACAGGTCTCTGTGCCTGGCACAGACAACCCGTCTTATTGACGGCCGGCCGGGTCCTCTGCTCTCTCACTGCGAAGGCCGAGTCTGTCTAATTAACTGACGAGAGCGATTTTTCTTTGTTATTCTTTATTCCGCGCATGGCAAAATGCTCCCCTCTAACTTTTCTCGCGCTCATGACTCTCACTCTCCACCTTCGTAGGAACTATTTGCCGTCTCCCGCTACAAACGAGCCTCCTCCACTCCCTCCCAACAAATTCCCCCTCCCACCACATTCGCCTCACACAGTAACTTGCCCTCATCTTCCTCGCTTCAGCCTCCCCCGTCTTCAACATAGGTGATTCCATCTTCAATTCCCACAAGAAATTCTTTCCCTTCTCAAATTTCCCTTGAAATATATGGTTCACTTTCATTCAACTACATGGCATCCACTCAATTTCCATCCTTCCGTCTGGGGCCCAGCAACCAAATTTTCTCTTCCGCTTATTTCTCTCTCCCAGAAAATGAGAATAAAACAGTAAGGGTGTCAACTTGTACATACAGATCGGCTGCACTGCTCCCCAGTAATAACCCGCTGATTCAGCAATAAGCGCTGAACATAAAGCGAAAATCATTTCCCATCAAAATTGCTTTCCTGGCTGACGTCATGGAAAGTGAGTGAATCAAAGATAATAAAAAAAAAAACTAGATGGAGTCAATGAAGGGCCGTAGAGACTCAGGTAAAAGGAGAAAGAAGAAAAAAGAAAACGAAATTGCCGGCCAATCTGAAAAGCCTTTTCTCAAGCAGCGAAAAAAAAAAAAAAACGAAGAGCAATCTGCTGAATTTCCTTTGCCTTCGGAGTGCAGCAGAGAAACGGCAGGAGGAACTGCAGAACCCAACGAGATGTTTAATGGTACTACAACCATCTAGGCTTTAATATACGAAGGACACAAGATGGTACCATGCCTTGAGTAGGGCCATGAGGAGGCCAACACCTGAACACCATTATTTCCTATACTCTTATGATGAGGTCAGAAGAGTGACCGTAGTCTCACTATACACATTATAGCACTGCACACTCCTGCGACTCTCCGCTCCTGAACGAGGGCGCGTTGTGGTTTCGGACCAAAGAATGGCACGGGCGGCGCAACCCTGAAACACACCACAGGAGCAAGCGTCTGCCCCACCGTGAGTGTGTACAGCTCACACTGCCAAGAGTGAGCAAAGCTGAAGACCCAGGGAAGAAAACGTATTTCATACGCGTGAAAAACAATCTGTGAATCCTTGGGAAATACAGCTGATTCTTGGATGACACCCAAGAACTAAAGTAAGGGATATCCTCACGACATCCAAATTCGTCTTGTTCTGTAGACAGAGGTCATTATGCCTTCGCTACAACCCCTTCACAGAGTGCGTCTGGTGAGCTCCACACCACCCAGTGATTCAGCAGCTACTCATTGTATCTTGGTTAATAAAACATGAATATTGAGAGCGATATAAGACCACCACAAAGGCCGACTTCAGAAGCAAACTGGAAAGGTTTCTTCCAGGTGTATTAGGCCAGTCAGGTCGCATACCACATGACATCGAGACTGCAGCGTTGTTAAGCTCGTCAAACAACTACTACTCACCAGGGAAGCCTGGTGGCAGACCGTGCAAAGGGGGAAGGTATTAAGTCCCCGTGCGCCCTGTAAGCCATGTTGATATATGAGCTACGAATACCCTGATGTAAGGGCCGGTATCCTGGCAAACCCCTCTGGAGAGGCCAACACCAGCAGAAATCAGCTGGAGTAAACGGGCATGAATTTCACTGGCCTCCTCTTAGAGATCAGCTCCTAAGCTACATACCAGTCTTTCTTCCTTTCATACCTCTCTCTCTCTCTCTCTCTCTCTCTCTCTCTCTCTCTCTCTCTCTCTCTCTCTCTCTCTCTCTCTAATTACCTACCTTGTTTGACTCCTCCATCTCACCTTTTTAACTCCTACAGGCACGTCCACTTGGTACTACCCTACTTTCGCATCTCTTTCGTTCTGAATTCTCTCTTCAGCGGCTCCATGGTCTACGTATTATCTACAGTTAATTCTATCTTCATCTTATACATCTGTTGTTGTTTTTTCTATCCATATCCTATTAATAACAATTTCTACTTGATGTGATGAGTTACGTTGAAATATTCAAGAATTGGACGTAGTTCGTCAAGAGCGTACACCTCGGCGCTGTGGTTCCTATTGCCAACCTCTGCAACGTGAGGTAATCACAAACCACTCTGTAGCTGCAGCCTTGTTGTCATCGTCCCGATGACCTAAACACTCAGTGTCGAACTCGAGGCTTCTGCTACGTGAAGCCGAGGATGTCCGTCCCAGACGTTGATCAACCATATGGCTAACATTCCCTCTCCCATCATGTCATCCTACTCCCTCATCGCTCCACCCCGTCATAACAATCCTACCAATCCCCACACCACCTAGCAATTCCCTTTCCCGTCAGAAAGACGTCACACATCCCCTGGGGAATTCCTCCGACAGTGCCCTCGCCCGGCGTATAATTTGGGTAAGGACAGCCGGGAGGTCGGTCCGCTGGCTGACGTGCCTGGCCTAATAAAACACCGTCCTCAACGCCATAAATATCCCGAGGCCACAGAGTATCTATCACCAGGGTAACACACACAGGTTATTAGCAATGCAGGGACGGGGGGGGCCAAGCTGCGCTTCATCGTCCGGCTGGACGGACTGGCCGCTGGTCACTGCTGGGCCGTTACACTACGCAGTGACGCCAATATTTCCTACGGAAAGATTTTTCCATTCAGGGTATACTTTTAAAATATCGACAGTAATAACTAAAAAAGAATCTAAACCGGAATATCGGCGAAAAAATACGATTTTAATACCTGCAGTGTAGCAGCGAGTCCTACACACGCACTTTATAAAACGTTGGAAAGTAATATAGACGGGCCAATACCGCCGGCAGTAGGTTAGGGCAAACCCAGCTGATCACTAACACCAAGTTACACGGTTCAACCTTCACTTCTTCACGTCGTCCTCTCAATCTAAGTAAAAGTGGGATAAAGTTACGCAGACAACAGATGCATGAAAATGAATGCTACATATACGGAGCCCAATTCACAATATTCGCTTCACAATACTCGTGGGATCAAACCTGCTATCCCTGATGACACCCGCCTGGTGAATACCTGGTGAAGTCTTCGGAGGTCTTCTACAACCCACAGCTCGGGCTGGGCCCAGGCTGCCTTTGGTCACGTAAGCTATACTGGAGACCGTGGTGGCCCGCGGGCCGCCGCGCTCTCTTCCAAAAGACTCGCCAAACTCAACCTCACTCCATACAGGTGGGGTCACCGCAACAAACTACATCGCCTCACCGCACTCGACACACTTAACCCACCTCACTCTCCGCGACACGTACCTAACATCCTTCCCAACACACTCGCCTCACGACAAACCAAACCTCACCGCAACCTCACTGCCACTAACGGCATCTACATCGCAGCACCGGCCTGAATTCACTGTCATCCGACGACACAGATTCTGTGACATTTGCCACACCGCGGAGAGGAGGATAAAATCTTTGCCTTTTATGCCATTCATCATAAAAGGCTCAGTCTCGGAGGGAGGGAGGGAGGGAGGGGAGAGGTAGGAGGTTTTTTTTTTTTCTTTTTTCAAAGGGAACGTGAAACTTTTTTTTGCTTTTTTTTTTTACGCATCATTCTGTGGGGGAACTTTACGCGTTATTTCGCGGGCACTTGATATCAACAAAGTTTTTCATTACACCGTTTGACGCGCGCGCGCGCGCGCGCACACACACACACACACACACACACACACACACACACACACACACACACTGTAGCTCTCTATCACGTAGCATATCTTGGAGAGGAGAGCAGAGGCGACGCATCAGAGTAACGATTAAATGCGTAACGAAAAGAATGAAATATCATAGACACACGATACGCAGGATACGCGCGTATGGCCGGTCGAGGAGCAAACACAGTGTGGACGTTGTGTACACACGCTGAGGACGCCGAACACACATAGTGGGGACGGGCACACACAGTGGGCACGTGGTATATACACAGTGGGGAAAGTTATGTGCATATGGAGAAATATGTACACATGGAGGGGAGGATGTGTGTACACATATGGCGGGGTAGCTGTATACGCATGGCGGGGATAGACGATAGTGATAGCATGCGCGCGCGCGCACACACACACACACACACACACACACACACACACACACACACACACACACACACACACACAGGGAGAGAATTATCAAACAAGTCTCTCTCTCTCTCTCTCTCTCTCTCTCTCTCTCTCTCTCTCTCTCTCTCACACACACACACATTCTATCACTGTAAGAAGTGGTATGTTGGAGTGGTATACTATTCTGTATGTGTGTGTGTGTGTGTGTGTGTGTGTGTGTGTGTTTGGGGGGGGGGGTGTTCCAACCAATACAACATCTGTCGTAACATCTTTCTAATATCTGGTTCAAATAATGATACGACGGCCACAAAAGCTTCACCTCTGAGGGGTACAAGAAAGAGGAACACGTTCCTCTCTCCTCTTACAACCCCAGGTTGTCATCGCGTTCTTCAAGGGACACACTCACTGCACACATGTAACTCGGACACCAAGTCTTGAACTGTCCCATTAACAGGGGCACGAATCTGGATATCTACCGATATCTAACTTAATTCTCTCCATGTTGTTAACACTTACCCGGGAGATATAATTAACATAAGATATCACAATAATCTCAGATTCCCTTAGATGAGTTTGAAGGATTATCTTGTCCACAGCTCTGTCTTGGTAACCCATTCTTTCGTATTTAAGAAAAAAAATACACATCAAAGATCACGTCACAGAGAATACATCATATGGTGCATCACTTCCAACGACAAGACGTTCGTGAGCCCTACAGTGGCCATATAAACCACTTTATACGTAGGTTGAAGCCCTGTGTGCCGTCGTCTTCTTTGCTTCTACAAGAGGAATTCATATCTTTGTGGGTTTGCCATTTGGCTTGAAGCTCCATTCACCACCCTTCAGGATTCCCGTCAGAGGTGCAATACTGAGGGATTCTTAGAAATCTGTTCTCCAGCGAGGGATGTCATCGTCACAAGGTCGAACCACAATGTGAAACGCGACCACGGGATATAGAAGCACAATTTGAGGACGTCTTGTTCTCAGGTGATTACGTGTTGCTTCTCTTGAGCTTTAAAAAAAAAAAAGAGGAGGAAGAAAAATAATGAATGAAGTGACACAAAAATAAGGGTGGCGTATTAAAAGCTACTCTCATACAATAACCTAAAGGTTAATTCTAGACTACGGACCGTTCTTTTTTCTGGTTGACATTTAGGAATTTTATGGTAATCTTTAACCGAGTTCGCCTCCGTCTGCGTAACGAACGCCGCGTCAACTCTGTTGCGAGCGACGGCACGCTGGGTCCTGCCTTGCATCACATACGTCACTCCGGGACAAAGTTCCGGACGAGAATTCAGTGAGGAAAATAAACAGAACATAATATTAAGTAAATCTTAAAGGAGAGAAAAAAAGGGGCAATACCGACAGCGACTGGAACATCCAACAGTAGTACCGTCATCAACGATCGAGTCACCATCATCATCATCATCAAAAGCAGCGTCGACGTCATCAGCTGGAAGAGCACGAACATCAACAACATAAACAATGAGACCACCATCACCATCACAGACCACGAGAACAATGCAGACCCCCCTGAACCCCCCATTCCCTCTAACCATTCATCCCAGAGACAGGCAGATCCCCCGTTCTTTATCCTCCCGTGGCCCCTTCCGTTCCAGCGATACAGGCAGGCTGTTGTAGAGGTCACTCAGAGAGTGTGTGTCTCGAAGGCATGAGAGCAGCGGACTTGAACTCCAGACGGATGGCCTCGGCTGCGGCCGGGTACTAAGAATTGGGGAAGGAGTACGAAGGGTCGTGTCCAGTAACCGCCCCAAGGTATAGGAGGATGCATTCATCTGCGGAGGAGCACCGGGGACAAGGATGGGTACGAACAAGGTTTCTTGGGCGTGGTCCGAGCTCTGGAAGGATGCCTTCAGCTGTGGTGCAGGTGTGCAAGGATTTTTGGTGCAGAACACAAGGTTCGGAACAGTTGCCCAAGCGTTACTGGGATGCCTCCCAACTCTGGAGGAGCGGAACCTGGTCTTACGAGCAAGATCATCAACTTCGGAGTAATAACTTTGAGCGCCAGAGGATAAGCCTAACCAAAGGGAGAAGTAATCAGGATTTAGACAAAGAGTCCTGAGCCTTGGAGGAGTTGTCTGGGGTTAAGAGATGTTATGACCCCTAGAAGTGGCGGGAACTCGAACTAGCGAGCAGTAGTAATCTAAGTTGGGCGCTGAGCTCCTCTGCAGAAAAGGAGACGTAACGGCTATGAAGAAGCAGCTGAAACTTCCTGGGACACAGCTAGAGTTCTGGGTGTAAATATGGTCCCAAAGGTATAGCCTGGACTTTGAGGTAGCATTCCGGGCCTTGCTGAAGTGCTATGACCTCTGGGGAGGAAGGAGTGTGGGGTAACTCATGTAAGTGCTGGAGTTTACCATATACCAAATGTTCTTCCTCCACTTCATTAACGTTCCTCCTCCACCTGTTCTCTCACCTTCTTCTTCCACTTGTCCTTCACACGCTACTCCTTCATCTAGCCTCCGACGTTCCTCTCCTACGTTCTTCCTCCCCTTACCCAGCCATGTCTCTCCTCCACCTCTCCTCCTAAGTTCCTCCTCCACTTCTCCACGCTCGTTTCTCCTCCACCTGTTCTCTCACAGTCTTCCTCCACTTCCCTACCCACGCCCCTCCTTCACCTACTCTCCCACGCTGCTCAACGGTATCGGGTCTTCTCCCTTCATCATCTCATACATGCATAATGCGATCTTCACTTCCCACAAGGAATCCATCACCTCACAGATTTATTTGATGACACAGGACCCACTTCATCCTCTCTCTCTCTCTCTCTCTCTCTCTCTCTCTCTCTCTCTCTCTCTCTCTCTCTCTCTCTCTCTCTACGTTATTCCATCTCCACTTCACCTTTTCCCCCCATTCCCCATCTACCCTACTTTACCCTCCTTATTCTTCCTCCTGCCCATTCTTCCCCTCTCCTCCACATCCTCCCCCTCCCCTCTCTCCTTCTAGCTTCCTCCTCCCGAGACCTGTCCCTCTCCGCGTCTTGTCTCCGCCATTTCCCTGTCGCTGCCGTATTCCACCTCCTCGCCTGGCACGCACCTCCGCCCTTGTTCACTCCGACAGCTTCTCAGCAACAGCGTTCCGAGCGTTCCTCTCTCTCTCCTGACAAGTCTTCAGTTTACAAAAGTTTTCTTAAACTTCCTCAGTTTTTTCTCCTCTCTCTTCTTTTTTTTTTGTGTAATATGTTCGGCATGAATTGCTCCTCCTCTCAAGGAGTGCCTGCAACAGCTACTTCCTGCAGGAACTTGTGGCTGGAACGATGCAAGACTGTCCCAAGTTCTCTCTGTGGGCTTTTGTCTCCCTGAATACACCATCTCTCTCTCTCTCTCTCTCTCTCTCTCTCTCTCTCTCTCTCTCTCTCTCTCTCTCTCTCTCTCTCCCTAACCCATATATGGGTTGCTGGCATTCGTTCCACGAATGAATAAATATGATGGGCATTGGAGAAGGCGTTACCCCGAGGGGCTGCAAGTCCAAATGAAGTGTGGTGAGGCTCGTTACGAGTGATAGGGTTACAAGTGAGAGGGTAACAGGTGCGAATGAAGAAAGAGAAGGGAATTCGATTGAGTGTGGACGGCAAGTTGGGAGTGGTGGTGGGGAGGTCAGAGGTGAGAGGTCGTCCCAGGAGAGGGAGGCTGCAGTCTGGGAAGGTCGTAGACAGCAGATGTCGCGGGTGAGAGGCGAGTACTTGCAGTCCGAGGTAGAAGGTAACTGTTAAGGGGTGGCAGGTGAGGAGGAGGAGGAGGAGGAGGGGACGACGACAGCTGGTGCAGCTGACAGGTTGAGCACATCAACAGCAGGAGGTGGTGTATGCTAGCGGCAGCGGCGTCGTCAACACGCTCCATTGCTCTGCATCTCCACGCTTCAACACCACCTCCCTCACAGCAAACCAATTCTGATCAAACTCCACCACCCACCACCCCTTCCTCATACACTCACCCTCTCACCACCATTTCATCCTCACATCCATTCGTCACACACTCAACCCCTCATGTATACACTCCACACTCCTGCTGATGCGCTCATTCCTCACTCCCTCCCCCTCACATATCCCCCTTCCCTCCATCCAACCCATCTCTAACCCTTCATCATCCCCCCCCCCCTCACCCCACCAGCTTCGGTTGCCCTCCGTATAAACCTACACAATGCTGTTCCCAGCACTTTAAAATCAGGAATTAAACCCCCACCAATTAAACACATCTGGGACGTGATAGTTCATTTGCATATTTCTATTGCTACAATAACCAATATTCCTCAATCGCTGCTGCTGCTGCTGCCTGCCACTACCGCCGGCTGGGGTTGGGACAAAGCTGGGGTGGGGAGGAGGAGGACAGCAGCAGCAGCAGCCAGCCAGCCAGCCAGCCAGCCAGTTCCAGGTAGGGCTTTAGCAACCAGCCGACCGACCAGCACCGTCATACCCTACAACTGGGGGTAGAGAGGGGAGGGGAGGTGAGGGGGCGTCTTTCAGAGCAGGTTCCACGAAAGACGACTGATGGCGATCCGTGGGTTGAGTGGGTATTACGTGAGAGACTGAGAGGCTTCCGTGGATTCAGAAAGTTTGAAAATAATTCCCTGATCCTAGAATATCATCACCCCTACACCTTCTTCCTCTGCCTGATCTGTAAACACTGGCTACAGGTAACACTCCTCTACCAGACCTGATACACATTATCTGTGCACTGAAGTACGCCCAATAAGCTAGAGCATTTCCCGAACGTACACATTCCATACGTAAATCGCACAACATGACTGGAGGCAATATCTCGGAGGTGTACTTCGTTGACGTATTCCGTCTGGTGTGATGCATCATCCGCCTGGGCTCAGCGTCAAGGCTGACACAGCGAACGATTCCGGGTTGAGTGTTCACCAGGTGCGCAGGACGATGTTCGGGAACACCTGCAAGGTTTAGATGATACGTGGCGATGGTCACGGCCTGGAGAACGGCGGAGGGAACGGCTAGGACGCTGAACCTGATACATGGAGATGGTTACGCCCTGAGGAACGGCGGAATGAACGCCTTGGAGGATGACTTAACGACGGCAATGTCACAGACTAGAGAACGGCGGAAGGAACGCCAGGAACGATGACCAAACACTGGCAAAGTCACAGATTGGACAACAGCGTCAACAAAGACCCGGATAACACAGGACGAAGACTAGCTGCCACATCTTGTTGGACCAAGTGCATACAAATGGCCTAATTCGTCACCTGTCTCTTCCTCTACCGTCATCCCATCTTCTCCTCCTCTGCCTTTACTCTATTCCTCTACTTACTCATACCGTAAACTACTCTCCTCCTCCTTTACTATGTTCCTCTACTTGCTCCTACCGTCCTCCCATCTCCTTTCCTAAGGATCCGGCCCGTAAAACAATTACAATTAGACTAACAAAAGTTTTGTCGCATCAGTCACACGGCTCTTCAATACCGTCTAAGAAAAAAAGCAATAAACACTCCCGAGACACGTTTGTTTAGTTTTAATCTCTGTCCTCCTCTGCCTCATCTCTGTCCTCCTCTGCCTCATCTCTGTCCTCCTCCTGTGTCTCGTCTGTGTCCTCCTCTGCCACATCTCTGTCCTCCTCTGTCTCGTCTTTGTCCTCCTCTGCCTCATCTCTGTCCTCCTCTGTCTCGTCTCTGTCCTCATCTGTCTCGTCTCTGTCCTTCTCTGCCTTATCTCTGTCCTCCTCTGATTCGTCTCTATTCTCCTCTACCTCATCTCTGTCCTCCTCTGCCTTATCTCTGTCCCCCTCTGATTCGTCTCTGTTCTCCTCTGCCTCATCTCTGTCCTCTTGTGCCTCGGGATTCTCATCTGTACACCTCCATCAACGGGGAAGTGGGGCAGGGGTGTAATAAAATCTTTAAATCTTTTATCCTGAGAACTCTAGCGACCAGCCAGGCGATTACGTATGCCCTTTGACAGTTCCATCTACCGGTAGTCCTCTGTGTGTGTGTGTGTGTGTGTGTGTGTGTGTGTGTGTGTGTGTGTGTGTGCGCGCGCGCGCGCCTGTACGCTGTCTCGCTCACAAAACTTACGAGGCTGAGATGAGCCAGATGGCTAGTAAGCCGGGCACCAACAGACGCTGTCCTTTCCGACCAGACCAGGCCATACGAATGCAAGACTAAACCAGACGAGACCAGGCCACAGTAGAGTAGACCAGACCAAAGCAGACTAGAGTAGACCACACCATAGTAAACCAGACCACTCTAGGTCTTCTGTAATCCTTAGAGCAACATCCAGGCAGACCTTACATCTAGACTGTTGCGAGCGCCGTATCCAGGGGTAGGGAGTACCTCTGATCTCACCATATCATCCGCTAGTCAACACCTTACCCCATGATACAATGATATGTGTAGGTACCGATAGGCACGGGAGGAGGAGGAGCTGGGCGGAAGGCGGAAGCGGGCGTGAGGGGATGGCAGCAGCGAGAGATGCCTCTTACCCTGGGGAGCGGAGGCCAGTAATCACCGACAGTGACCATCTTATGGGTAGTAAAGCCCGTGTTACTTACCATCACCAGAGGGGGCTGTAACGGTAGATAACCAAGCCCTCCATCACACATGTCTTCTACCATACACGCCCTCTCATCTCCTTCATACACTCCCTGCATCATGAATTCCATCATATACTCCCTCAGCCGCGTGTTCCATCTGTCACCTATCCTCCAACGCACATTTCCCTACCGTGTACATCCCCTCCACCACACACACCTTTAACCCTCCATCAGACACTCGCATATTCATTAACTCCTTCCACCACCACAACCTCTATCGTAGGCTCCAACGCACAAACCCTCCATCAGACACGCCTTCTAACTTCCCCCTCCCTCCCGTTTAACACAATTCCATCATCATAGGCCCTTCACACATACACGTCCGCTTGAACGCCTCCATCACTCGCCCTCCACCGAAAGCCCCCCCCATCACACACTCTCCACACACCTAGTAACAAGAGACCGTGCGACTCTGCTTTCCAGCCATGGATCGAAAAATAAAACGAGGATCTCTACCCCAGATAACACCTAGCTATTCCCTCCTCTCAGTGTACAGTCTCCAAGCAACTCCAACCTTCCTCCCGCATCCAATTACATTCAAACACTCTTTGATGCAATAAAAATATTCTCGCTCATACTTTTTTTTCTTCTTTTACAAATTTTCCCTTCAAGACGAGGTATATCTTTCATCCACTACGAGAAGCGGTGACAAAACCAGGTCGACTCCGAGACGCTTCGTGGTCGACTGCGTTCTGCAAGAGCCATAAACGCCTAATAAAGGAGGAGGTCGGCTGGGCGGACTTTATTGAATAAAAGGCGCTGTTCCTGAATACAACGGTCGATAACCGATAAAGAGCAATAACTCATTCTTTGCTTTTTTTTTCTTTTAATTATTAGCATTTGTCTTCTGTTGTTCCTGCTATCAGGTGTTGCCTGTGATGTATGCTGTATTAATACAGCTGTTGTTGATGATGATATGATGATGATGATGATGATGATGATGATGATGATGCTCTTCTTGCCGAGGGTATGATGATAATGATGCTGCTCTGGCTGATGTGTTGATGCTCGTTTCCTTTTCATGTGAATGCCCCTGATGATGAATGATGATGACGATGACGATGATGATGATAAAAGATGGTACTGGCTGACAATCATGACGCGGTTCTTATCCTTCGGACGAGTACAAGGGATCGTGTTCCTGATGAAACAGCAACTGTTTCCCACGAGTTTGTCCGGCTCGCGTTCCACTTCCCGTCCAAGTTCCCCGTAGCCTCTCTGGCCCACAGTGTAAACGGATCCGGGCCCACATGTCAGCTACCTTACCTTCAGACCTGCGTCCCACAATGCTAAATGGAAATACAATTATATAGATATATGTTGCAAACTGCAAGACTTTGAGGTCGTGTCTGCTGCTGGTTTTCTCAGTCGCCTGTCGACGGGAGTGTCCTTCTGATTTTGATGTCGCTCTTGGAAGATGGTGTGTAGAAGTAGTTGTAGTGGCAGCAATACGCGTCAAGTCAGTCTCATGCAAATGCATTAGGAACAGTCGAGGAGAAAGCACATATCCTCGAGGGGGAACAAATGAATAACGGAGGTCATGGACTCTGTACAATTAAATATTACTCTGAGTTACGTTTATTAGAATATTACCGATTCTACATCTGAATTTGCCGAGCGTGTCTCCTCTGTGCACATTACAATCACTATCACGCCAGGGGTCAATTCGTCGAACACTTTCGCAGTGTCTGGCAACAACATGATCAACCCCCTTCCAAGATATCATCATAAGAACCAGACAGCTGTGAGGGAAGATGGTGGTCAGGCGGTCCAGTGGTAAACCACAGCTGTCCCGGATTGTGCAGGTTGCGCTACCTCGCAAACGCGGGAGACAGCGACAAAAAAAAAAAAAAAAAAAAAAAAATATATATATATATATATATATATATATATATATATATATATATATATATATATATATATATATACATATAAATATATATAATCAACATTTTCTTTATATCTTTTCAAACACCTTTATTCTTCTCCTACATTGTTACATATTCAGTTTTCAACCACCTCAGTTTATGGAAAGGGGATATGTTCAACGCTGCTTCAAACTCATCCAAATCCTGCAGGTCGTAAGACTCTATTCGAACACTGTTAACTACCTCGTTTATGGACACAGTGACAGTATTACTACTCGGGAAAAGACCATACAGTCTTACGGTTGATCCTATTTGCTCAAAACTGGTCACTTACCGCAGCAACCAAGTTTATGGAGCAACAGTTAACGAGGTTAAATTCTTTTTACACTCGACAAGTCCCGAGTGCACTTTCGTATATTACATCTTCTGGGGAGACTTATCGGGTTTCCCTTTTTGCCTTGTGGTTATAAGCAAATACTCATATGTGCATCACTGTAATTCATCAGCACACACACACACACACACACACACACACACACACACACTGTATACATTCATAAAGCACACGTTTATGTGATGTTTAACATGTCATTGTGAGTTACGACTGGTAAAAAAAATAACATTTGGTTTCAAGGAAAAAAATTTATACGTTCTGAATTTACAAAACGCCGGAGCAAGAAGAACCTTGAGCTGCAATTTCTTTTTTTTCCCCCATTTTCTTTGTGATTTCTCAAAACCCATTTACAGCCAAGAGAAACCGCGACACCCCCAAGCCATGAGACCGCTCTATTCACAGGTCATATTTTGTGAAAGACTATCGCCGGACTGATTTTCTTCAAAGGCTTCTCTCTCTCTCTCTCTCTCTCTCTCTCTCTCTCTCTCTCTCTCTCTCTCTCTCTCTCTCTCTCTCTCTCTCTCTCACGTGTTTCACTGGTGGAGTTCTCGGGGCCCAAGGAGCAGCAGGCTTTTAGTTGTGCAATGTCCCTTGAATCTTTAACGTACAGCAATGCAGACCATCCACACTTAAAAAGAGAATTTGTAAAATAACCGAACCTCAAACCTACGTATCCCTTCGCTCCAACATAACCAGGGGCGTGTATCAGCAGCTGTGGCAGAGGACATACGCGGGGGAATCTGCTGTGCGCTAGAAAGTGAGTGAGCGATGGTGTATGGTCTCGTGGGTCTTGATTCCTGGCTCCAACAGCGTGAGTGGCTCTGTCTGAGGTGTCCAAAGAGCCTTGAGGGTTGCGAGCGAGTACCTCGCCTGGAACCTGCTTCCGCGTAACTACCTGGAGTTAATTAAGTTATCCCGAGATTGAAGCGGCTTAAGGAGAAGTACGTCAGGAGTTTTAACCATGGATTCTCCTCAGGTTTACCCACTGCTTAAGCTTCCCCCGTGGCTTAATTATTTACGTGCGGCGGCTACGCTGACTCACCTGGGGTTATGATCGAAGTGAAAAACCAAGTAGTTTTTTTTTTTTTTGCCGGTTTACTTGGACCGAAAGTGTGTCTGCAGATTGGAGAGAGTTCGCTTTCTAACTAGGTAGTCTACCGTTGTCCATGTCAATCAAACTAACTGAAGTATACTTGACGACCTTCTAATGGAAACCCACGTCGTCCCCACACAGGAGAAGCTACGTGCTGGCCACAGAGCTTACCCACACACCACAATTAACTCGCACTGTAAGCTCGTAAGTCCCACATCGTCTGTAAAGCATCAATCATCGTTACTAACATCACTGGTGCTGCGATTTGGGATCGAACCCAAAATCCGTACCGTTGGAGAAGAGGATCGCCGTCCTCTTGCACCAACCACGGCGCGCCACTCACGTTCCTACACATAACAGAATCTGTATGAGGCGCCTCGGCTAATTTTGTCGACCTAAAGCCTACTTATAAACGCTGCAATCCTTTCTCTCCCAGAAACGTTAAGCACATACGTAGCTCAATTTCTTACAGTGCTGTTGTAGCCTGCGAGTTTAATATTCAATGAGGATTCCAGTCCCTTTATAACATTAATTCTATCATTATCTATCAATCTATTACACACGTACTTTCTACACTGCTCAAAGGATGACGTCTTCCTTGAATCGGACCGTACGCCTCACACGTCAATGCATCATCCGTGATAATGTCAACTTTTCAGTCTTCATGGCTCACTAGCATCTCAGGGATCCGGGAATGATTCGGCCAGACGTACATCTCCCGTCGTTCTTGGCGTGTCAGATGGACGAGACATGTACCCTACAACGCCATAATTGAGCCAAGCAAAAAATCATATGCCTTAATTATGCCTCTGGCTCTATGGTGAACCACTAATGTCTACAGAATTCCCCGCCCTCTCAGACACACACACACACACACACACACACACACACACACACACACACACACACACACGCATATTAACATTCTACATCGCCTCTGTTCGCTACGGGCAAAACACACCTCTAACGAGTGCACTTTGGGACGAACCCTCCCAAGGCTTAGATGCGCCAACCGCCCCTATTGCTCTATACCTTAGCGCCTCGCCAATGCCCTGTCAGGCTCAACGTCTTATTACACCAATACATAGCCATTACCACGTCCAGAGCTCGAGTTAAACAACCTGACTACTTAATGATTCACGCTAAATGGCCTGGTATTTTTTTCTCAAGTGATGACCACTGCTGAGAGAGTGGCGGGATGTGAACACTGGGTGCGGGTGGTGGCGAGGATGAGGACGCAGGGGGATGGTTTGGGGGTGCGGGGGGGTTGGTTGGTTGGTTGGTTGGTTGGTTAAGGCGGAAGGAAGGGAGGTTTGAATTAGGAGAGGGAGAAGCACGTGGGTGTGCGAGGGGCCGAGGTGGAGGAGAGGTTAAAGTGGTGATATTCTGCTGAGAACCAGGGAAGGACACTCAGATCTTTCAACTGCCTACCCTTGAAGAGATGGAAGGAAGGACTGATAAAATGACGAATCGCAAGAATATGTGAAAAATGGGATACCTCCTGGGACTCCCATACCGCTAAAAAAAATTTCCCGTTCTCTAGAGTAAATACAGAAAACGATGCTTCGCAGTCATCAACAGCTGATGATGACTCGATAAGCGTGAAAACCTCATCAGCAAGTGAGGCTATGGGACCATAAGCCACCATCCACTGCGTCTATCCACTGCGTCTACCAATGAACCACTGACAGTATCTTGCCGTCCAACGGCAGTAACCCTTCACCACGTCCTTTATGGGACAGATAAAGAAGATAAAACCAGTACGGCAGACGGGAAGCGATTAATTAACAATACATCACACAAGATGAAATTTCAAAGTTCGATAAACAATTACGTGAACTTCGCGCGAGCGCAGCTTCTCCTCGAAGACGGTGGCAGGGCTCGATCCTGCGAAACTTCAGAACGGTGGCAGCAAAGGTTATGATAACAGTTCTCACATTACTTACCCCATCCAGAGTAACAAGTAATTTCGTGCTTACGGTAACCTTCAACACGGACGGTACCTGCCCATCCTGAAAGTGTAAAGAAAAGAAAAGAAAAGAAAAGAAAAGAAGAGAAAAGAAAAAAAAAGAAAGGAAGCACTCGCACTCCCAGCTAGATTTGTTTAAAAATCAAAACTACTCCGAACAAGAGAAATCAATCAGTCTATATTTCCCCGGAGTACAAACGGGAGAGATAGATCATTCTATTATACACATGGAAAATACTGGAAGTCCTGGTCCCCAATCTACTACACTCGAACATTATTCCCAACTGGAGCGATCGACATGCAAAACCCGGCGACATAACACTAACGGAAAATAATGGCACAATAAATGCAGTGTGAGAACATAGAGTAAGCATCCAGGGCACACACACACAAAATAAATCAATGGTTCATCCGCAAATTCTAGACACACAAAAAATGGAAAGAAAACTAATTAAGTAATCAATGGATAGATATCTACAAGGTATACCCCAACTGCCAGGCTGCAGAGGATAAGCACATGGCATCATCAAACAGCCTAACTAATCACTGGGACAACGGAGCAAACTTAATCCCCGGACTGAGCCGAGATGGTAGAGATGAGCCCTCAAAAAACATAACGTGTAAGATGAGATAAAATGACCCATTATTAGTTAGTCCTTACGTTACACAAAACTCGGAGCAAAATACGTACGACGCCATTAGCGCATACGTTATACATAACAAGCAGCAGCATTTGGTAGAGAATTGCTCTCATATACTATCTGTACACAGCATCTGGTATTAGGTCAATCAACAACACAAACACCCACTTGGTTCGCTGGGCAGCCATGACCAGGAGTCATACAGAATCAGTTAGTTCGTCCAATGCTCATTTTTACCGAACATTTGAAAACCAATTATGATCCAATTAACTGGGAGGCTAAAATCAGCGGATTATATCAAAAGATCATTTTGCCCCCCCTCCCTCCCTGTCTGTGTATATACCACTCATCCAGCTTCTCCTTTACCCTGCCAATATGTTTCCATTAACTCATCAACTACTTTTTTCCATCAAAACCAAAATAACTTTACTAGGTGTATGTATATATATATATATATATATATATATATATATATATATATATATATATATATATATATATACACAAAATCACACCAGACGAGTGATTTCATAAATGCTGAAAAAAAACCACATGGAAAAGGAAACACGAGATCCTGAGCACTTTGTGTGTCAAAACAACTTCAGAGGACAGTTACAGAATGAGAGGACCAAAGACAAATCAAGCGAGACACAGGAGAAGGAACAAGGACCTTTGTCTAGCTTCAGTTGTCTTTGGTCCTCTCATTCTGTAACTGTCCTCTGAAGACGTGCTAATATACGAAAGCGCTCAGGATCTCGTGTTTCTTTTTCCAAGTGTTTCTTACATACATACATATATATATATATATATATATATATATATATATATATATATATATATATATATATATATATATATATATATATATATAATTATATCATCTCGCTTCACCATCTGATATTTTCACTACAGTGTGTATCACTGACCGAACATGCATCATGAACCTATCATACCGAACTCAGTGCCTCACTGATGTGTATCCTCGTCCTCGCCAGATGCAAGCCCCTCCCTCTTTTCCAGGAGCATCCCTTGAGATGGAGGTAACTTCCCCGCTCGAGTGTAACAGCAGTAAACGAATTTACACTTGCCAGTGAGCGCGTCGTCCCGCGAGGGAACCCCCCCTCCCCCTCCCAACCTCCCGGACCACCGTCCTGTAATTCCAAAGCCGAAAGAGAGACACACACGGTGGGTACGGACCACGCCTCAACCGCGCACTGAGGAGAAAAAAAAAAAAAAAGTGTGTGTCTTTCCAGCATCTCTCCTTTATCGTTACATCTCTCCTCCTGCCAGAATCTCCGAATGCTGTGGCCAGTCGCTCGCCGGGCTCGCTTCTCGTCCGGTGTCAAAAACTCTTCGACTCCTCCTCCTTCAGGGTGGCTACGAATAAAGCAAGTCAACTGTAGGACGGTTTTTTTTTTTCATGGGGGTGGGAGGTGTATGTACAAGAGGAGAAAGTTGAAAAAAAAAAGAGAGGGGCAAAAGGAGAGTTTATGGATCATCCAGGTCTACCCACTTACTCCATCGTCAGTCAACACGTTCCAGTTCACTATCAAACCTAAGACAAAACGGCCTTTGCTCGGCAGTTCTGTTCGCTAATCCACTCCTCATTCGCCGCCGTACTAGTACACTCTACTAATAAGAGCCCATCTGTCCCTCACGGTCAGGGTTAACACGGTTACCGATCACCACCGAGACGCACCGAGGCCCCGCCGATGATGGCTGGCTTGGTCACTGGGAGTTGAGGCTAAATGCATCTCCTTACCTGAGACAGCTCCGCCGTAGGGCACCACCGCAGACAGCCCTCCGCCTTACCTGGAACAAGACAAGGAGACAGTTAGGATCACGTAGTGAGCACGACGACGACGACGACGCCGGTTCGAAACCTTGAGGAGGAGGAGGAGGAGGAGGAGGTCAAACCATCAGACGGATGGACCGAACCGCCCCCCCTTCTCTCTCTCTCAAGGGTCCGTACCCTCGTCCTCAAGCAGTTAATTAAGGCCACGTGAGAGAGAGAGAAGAGAGAGAGAGAGAGAGAGAGAGAGAGAGAGAGAGAGAGAGAGAGAGAGAGACATGCTCCCGTTCATTCAGCACATAATGCGATTAAATATCCGTCAAAAAAACCCCAGGGGTCCCACTGCTACCCGCTGAGTAGTTTTACACAGTAATTATCTTCATGATGTGCGACCTTGTATAAGTTAGGTGCAGCAGGGGAAGGGCCTGCCTGCGTTATTACTAATATATATATATATATATATATATATATATATATATATATATATATATATATATATATATATATATATATATAATATATATATATATATATATATATATATATATATATATATATATATATATATATATATAATATCGAGGAGAATCAGAAAATCACAAATATTTCGACCAAAACGCACGAATCAATGGCCAACAACATATTTGGAAAACTCCGAAAGAAAAAAGAAACAATCCAACAAACAAGAGAAAGCCAGAAAGAAATACGTTTAAAGAGAATAAATAATGACTTGTACAGAGGCAAAGAAACTTTATAAATCACTGAAACTTTTGCTAAGGGGAAAGGAGAGAGAGAGAGAGAGAGAGAGAGAGAGAGAGAGAGAGAGAGAGAGAGAGAGAGAGAGAGAGAGAGAGAGAGAGAGAGAGAGCGAAAGAGAGAAAATAGCTCACAGAGGAGAAAATAAAACACTAGAACATGGAGCAAAAAAATATCACGTCGGTTTGAAAATAACCAGAGCAGTGAAAATGTGAGCAAAGTCACCCCCAATATTTTCTTTTTCTATTTAGTGTCAACATTTCATAATCAAACTTTGTGTGTGTGTTTCCTGTAATCAACCGGGGTCTCAAGGGACAAAAAAAAAAAATAAATATCAACAGACCACTTGTCCTCGGGTGTTCAAGTGAACAAAAGCTTTGTGCCACACACACACACACACACACACACACCGGACTCTGCCTGCTTGAGACTACACCGCGAGTGAAATGTCACATGTGTCGAGCCCGCCTCGTTTTTACATGAAACAGTGAAGTCTTTTCAGGGAACTTCTCTATTCCTGCTACCGAGTGTAGTGCAGCCTTGGAGCAGCAGGAGCCCTTGGAAAAAGCGTCCTGGGCAATACATACATACATACATACATACATACATACATACATACATACATACACACACATACCCACACGCATATATATATATATATATATATATATATATATATATATATATATATATATATATATATATACACACACATAATTTGTTCCTTTGGCCAACGGTAAAAGCCCACATCAAAGCCGAGTTTATAAATCAAATATAAACATGTTAAAGAAAGGGAAGACGAAGAGAGGAATTTTTTCCTTTTCTTTTTATGTATTTCGGAAGAAGTGAAAAATCGCCAGGTCATAGTTACTGGGAAAGACACGAGAGGATAGTGTGTTCCAGAGATTTTTTTCTTCTTCTTCTTTATCCATTTAATGGACCAGACCTCATGGACGGACGAACTGTACTCTGGTACCCAAACTGGAAAAAAAAAGAGGCGAGGCCCTTCGGCTCCCCCCACCCCCCCTAATATATATATATATATATATATATATATATATATATATATATATATACAAAATCCTGACAAGACTGTCTCTGTGCCCCACGTCTTGCCCCAGACTTTTAAAGGCCTTCAAAATTCAAACCCTGACAAACTTGATTCGCCCAGATCCTGCCTAAAATCATTCTCTAATCTTTATTCATGAAGTTTGATGATTGGCAAGTCAAGGGAGGTAAAAAAAAATACCCTGATAAAGTTTGGGAATGAAGTTTAATGGAAGCTTTACGGAAGTAAGTTTTTAGGAACGTGTTAAGGAACAAAACTTCAGCAAAGCTCAAACACATCATTTTAGGATGAATTTCTCCAGGCAGTAAACTTCAAAGAACTTAAAATCAATGTTTAGGTAAGATTTTAGTAGGATTTAGGTAAACTTTCAGAGAATATTGGTTTAGGTATAATTTTAGTAGAATTTAGGTAAAATACCAGGAAATACTGGTTTAGGTAAGATTTTGGTAGAATTTAGGTAAAATATTAGGAAATATTGGTTTAGGTAACATTTTAGTAGAATCTAGGTAAGAATATCAGGAAATATATATTTCATAGGTATCTTTAAAGAAAACTTGGACATTGTAAAGAGTTGTGGGTAAAACAAAAATTATGAGTTATGAGGAAACTGAACAGTCTCTCATCATGTACAGCTTTAAAAAAATCTAGGGAACTAGAGATTCTGAGGTAAAGATGAGCTTTTACACACTATCAAAACATTTCGTTTGGATATCCTTTATGAACATCTGTAAAATCAAGGAGTTTTATGGGAGTCATTTGGAATTCTGGTCATCTTGTTCTGTAACATACAAGAATCAGAAAGTTATGGAGTGGGACAGACGGAGATTCTAATTACAACTGAAATGCAGAACACGTTCACAAATCCATGATTAGAATACTGAATAAGCACGCATAAGCACAGTGGAATTATGAATAAAAATAAACATATAGTTTAAACAACGAATAAATACAGATAACTATTGTTATATGATGAATGAATATTAATAGCCATAGTTAAACTGTTACGTAAATAACCGTGGAAACGCTGATTGAGTATGAATAACTCTAGTCAGATGAATAAATTCGAATAACTGTAGTCAAAATACCGAATGTGTTTCAAATGACACGAGAGAAAATAGTGAACAACGGGAAAGAACATGAAATTAGGTTAGGAGAAATGCTCTCAAGCGAACAGCTTTATATGGCAGAACTGGAACCACTATGGTAACCCACTAGGGAGGTCAAACCTTCTTCAACCCTGACTCACGTCAAGTCACAATACCCACTTTACTCACGACTCACATTGATAGCCCTAAGATGCCACTACACACACAACTGGAGTAATACGAATCCCATTCCGGACGGCCACACGTGACTGGCTGTTACAGTCTGCGGTCTTCCGGCGACACATTTCAAATCAGACGACCGTATTGTGTGGCTTCACGCTTTTGATAAGTTGCGAGGTCAAATCTGAAGCTCACGCAATGAATGAGTCTGTGAGACAACGCAAGCTGATGCAGGCCCGCGCACCTCTTACAGCTGTCCACCACACGGTAAACTATATATATATATATACTATACATCTCTCTCTCTCTCTCTCTGTCTCTCTCTCTCTCTCTCTCTCTCTCTCTCTCTCTCTATATATATATATATATATATATATATATATATATATATATATATATAGATATATATATATAGTCGTCCTGGTGTTGTCTGCTGATGCATGCTGTGCGAGGCTACCCTATTCTAAGCTAAAGAAAAAAACAAGAAAACATGTACTCTGGGGGACGCGAAAACCTCATAGCCACTGCAAAAGTTGCCGCTGGAGTTTTCGAGCGTCATCATTTTTTTTCCTCCTTAAACGAACACTTCTGATGCGGCCTATCGTGAAGTCTCGTCCTCGTTACCCAAGTCTCGTGTCACCGCAGCGAGCGTTGTAACGGATCTGGTAACACTAGTGTTGCCACTCTGCCGGTCCTTACGTTACTTACACTTTAAAGGATCGGCTATTTCTTTCTTTTTTTTTTTTCTTCTCACGGGTTTATTATCTGTGTAATGAAGGCATCCCGAATGACATTTTCACCCCAGGCAACAATGAAATGAGAAACAGATAAATAAATAAACAAAATAAACTGTCGGCCACCACCAGTCATGAGCGGCGTGTGCCCTTCTTACGCGGAAACAGTGCGCGGGTTTTTCCCTCGTCCGGATTATAAACAAATTTAAAACGTTCCGGTGTTGGGATCTGTGACCTGGCAACCTGCAACTTGTTTTTATCATAATAATAATGATAATAATAATAATAATGATAATAATAATAATAATAAGAAGAAGAAGACAAAGAAAAAGTAGATTTCTCTAAACTATTCGCCTTTTCCCATTCTATCAAGGTAGCGTCAACGAAAAGGCGACGTGTAGGTGTTCTTTCTCTCCATCTTCAGGGAAAACACATCAAAATAACAGTAATAATGATCATAAAAACATCAAAATATAATAATAATAATAACAACAATAATAATAATAATAATAATAATAATAAGAGAGAGAGAGAGAGAGAGAGAGAGAGAGAGAGAGAGAGAGAGAGAGAGAGAGACATGCTCCCGTTCATTCAGCACATAATGCGATTAAATATCCGTCAAAAAAACCCCAGGGGTCCCACTGCTACCCGCTGAGTAGTTTTACACAGTAATTATCTTCATGATGTGCGACCTTGTATAAGTTAGGTGCAGCAGGGGAAGGGCCTGCCTGCGTTATTACTATGTTATAATATATTATATATATATATATATATATATATATATATATATATAATATCGAGGAGAATCAGAAAATCACAAATATTTCGACCAAAACGCACGAATCAATGGCCAACAACATATTTGGAAAACTCCGAAAGAAAAAAGAAACAATCCAACAAACAAGAGAAAGCCAGAAAGAAATACGTTTAAAGAGAATAAATAATGACTTGTACAGAGGCAAAGAAACTTTATAAATCACTGAAACTTTTGCTAAGGGGAAAGGAGAGAGAGAGAGAGAGAGAGAGAGAGAGAGAGAAAAGAGAGAGAGAGAGAAGAGAGAGAGAGAGAGAGAGGGGAGAGCGAAAGAGAGAGAAAATAGCTCACAGAGGAGAAAATAAAACACTAGAACATGGAGCAAAAAAATATCACGTCGGTTTGAAAATAACCAGAGCAGTGAAAATGTGAGCAAAGTCACCCCCAATATTTTCTTTTTCTATTTAGTGTCAACATTTCATAATCAAACTTTGTGTGTGTGTTTCCTGTAATCAACCAGGGTCTCAAGGGACAAAAAAAAAATAAATATCAACAGACCACTTGTCCTCGGGTGTTCAAGTGAACAAAAGCTTTGTGCCACACACACACACACACACACACACACACACACACACACACCGGACTCTGCCTGCTTGAGACTACACCGCGAGTGAAATGTCACATGTGTCGAGCCCGCCTCGTTTTTACATGAAACAGTGAAGTCTTTTCAGGGAACTTCTCTATTCCTGCTACCGAGTGTAGTGCAGCCTTGGAGCAGCAGGAGCCCTTGGAAAAAGCGTCCTGGGCAATACATACATACATACATACATACATACACACACACATACACACACATACCCACACGCATATATATATGTATGTGTACGTGTAGGAAGAGAGGAAAGTGATTGGTTCTCAGTGAATGTAGGTTTGCGGCAGGGGTGTGTGATGTCTCCATGGTTGTTTAATTTGTTTATGGATGGGGTTGTTAGGGAGGTAAATGCAAGAGTTTTGGAAAGAGGGGCAAGTATGAAGTCTGTTGTGGATGAGAGAGCTTGGGAAGTGAGTCAGTTGTTGTTCGCTGATGATACAGCGCTGGTGGCGGATTCATGTGAGAAACTGCAGAAGCTGGTGACGGAGTTTGGTAAAGTGTGTGGAAGAAGAAAGTTAAGAGTAAATGTGAATAAGAGCAAGGTTATTAGGTACAGTAGGGTTGAGGGTCAAGTCAATTGGGAGGTGAGTTTGAATGGAGAAAAACTGGAGGAAGTGAAGTGTTTTAGATATCTGGGAGTGGATCTGTCAGCGGATGGAACCATGGAAGCGGAAGTGGATCATAGGGTGGGGGAGGGGGCGAAAATTTTGGGAGCCTTGAAAAATGTGTGGAAGTCGAGAACATTATCCCGGAAAGCAAAAATGGGTATGTTTGAAGGAATAGTGGTTCCAACAATGTTGTATGGTTGCGAGGCGTGGGCTATGGATAGAGTTGTGCGCAGGAGGATGGATGTGCTGGAAATGAGATGTTTGAGGACAATGTGTGGTGTGAGGTGGTTTGATCGAGTAAGTAACGTAAGGGTAAGAGAGATGTGTGGAAATAAAAAGAGCGTGGTTGAGAGAGCAGAAGAGGGTGTTTTGAAATGGTTTGGGCACATGGAGAGAATGAGTGAGGAAAGATTGACCAAGAGGATATATGTGTCGGAGGTGGAGGGAACGAGGAGAAGAGGGAGACCAAATTGGAGGTGGAAAGATGGAGTGAAAAGGATTTTGTGTGATCGGGGCCTGAACATGCAGGAGGGTGAAAGGAGGGCAAGAAATAGAGCGAATTGGAGTGATGTGGTATACAGGGGTTGACGTGCTGTCAGTGGATTGAATCAAGGCATGTGAAGCGTCCGGGGTAAACCATGGAAAGATGTGTAGGTATGTATATTTGCGTGTGTGGACGTGTGTATGTACATGTGTATGGGGGGGGTTGGGCCATTTCTTTCGTCTGTTTCCTTGCGCTACCTCGCAAACGCGGGAGACAGCGACAAAGTATAAAAAAAAAAAAAAAAAAAAAAAAATATATATATATATATATATATATATATATATATATATATATATATATATATATATATATATATACACACACATAATTTGTTCCTTTGGCTAACGGTAAAAGCCCACTTCAAAGCCGAGCTTATAAATCAAATATAAACATGTTAAAGAAAGGGAAGACGAAGAAAGGAATTTTTTTCCTTTTCTTTTTATGTATTTCGGAAGAAGTGAAAACCTGTCCTTTAAAAAATCGCCAGGTCATAGTTACTGGGAAAGACACGAGAGGATAGTGTGTTCCAGAGATTTTTTTCTTCTTCTTCTTCTTTATCCATTTAATGGACCAGACCTCATGGACGGACGAACTGTACTCTGGTACCCAAACTGGAAAAAAAAAGAGGCGAGGCCCTTCGGCTCCCCCCACCCCCCCTAAATATACATATATATATATATATATATATATATATATATATATATATATATATATACAAAATCCTGACAAGACTGTCTCTGTGCCCCACGTCTTGCCCCAAACTTTTAAAGGCCTTCAAAATTCAAACCCTGACAAACTTGATTCGCCCAGATCCTGCCTAAAATCATTCTCTAATCTTTATTCATGAAGTTTGATGATTGGCAAGTCAAGGGAGGTAAAAAAAAAATACCCTGATAAAGTTTGGGAATGAAGTTTAATGGAAGCTTTACGGAAGTAAGTTTTTAGGAACGTGTTAAGGAACAAAACTTCAGCAAAGCTCAAACACATCATTTTAGGATGAATTTCTCCAGGCAGTAAACTTCAAAGAACTTAAAATCAATGTTTAGGTAAGATTTTAGTAGGATTTAGGTAAACTTTCAGAGAATATTGGTTTAGGTATAATTTTAGTAGAATTTAGGTAAAATACCAGGAAATACTGGTTTAGGTAAGATTTTGGTAGAATTTAGGTAAAATATCAGGAAATATTGGTTTAGGTAACATTTTAGTAGAATCTAGGTAAGAATATCAGGAAATATATATTTCATAGGTATCTTTAAAGAAAACTTGGACATTGTAAAGAGTTGTGGGTAAAACAAAAATTATGAGTTATGAGGAAACTGAACAGTCTCTCATTATGTACAGCTTTAAAAAAATCTAGGGAACTAGAGATTCTGAGGTAAAGATGAGCTTTTACACACTATCAAAACATTTCGTTTGGATATCCTTTATGAACATCTGTAAAATCAAGGAGTTTTATGGGAGTCATTTGGAATTCTGGTCATCTTGTTCTGTAACATACAAGAATCAGAAAGTTATGGAGTGGGACAGACGGAGATTCTAATTACAACTGAAATGCAGAACACGTTCACAAATCCATGATTAGAATACTGAATAAGCACGCATAAGCACAGTGGAATTATGAATAAAAATAAACATATAGTTTAAACAACGAATAAATACAGATAACTATTGTTATATGATGAATGAATATTAATAGCCATAGTTAAACTGTTACGTAAATAACCGTGGAAACGCTGATTGAGTATGAATAACTCTAGTCAGATGAATAAATTCGAATAACTGTAGTCAAAATACCGAATGTGTTTCAAATGACACGAGAGAAAATAGTGAACAACGGGAAAGAACATGAAATTAGGTTAGGAGAAATGCTCTCAAGCGAACAGCTTTATATGGCAGAACTGGAACCACTATGGTAACCCACTAGGGAGGTCAAACCTTCTTCAACCCTGACTCACGTCAAGTCACAATACCCACTTTACTCACGACTCACATTGATAGCCCTAAGATGCCACTACACACACAACTGGAGTAATACGAATCCCATTCCGGACGGCCACACGTGACTGGCTGTTACAGTCTGCGGTCTTCCGGCGACACATTTCAAATCAGACGACCGTATTGTGTGGCTTCACGCTTTTGATAAGTTGCGAGGTCAAATCTGAAGCTCACGCAATGAATGAGTCTGTGAGACAACGCAAGCTGATGCAGGCCCGCGCACCTCTTACAGCTGTCCACCACACGGTAAACTATATATATATATATACTAAACATATCTCTCTCTCTCTCTCTCTCTCTCTCTCTCTCTCTCTCTCTCTCTCTATATATATATATATATATATATATATATAGTCGTCCTGGTGTTGTCTGCTGATGCATGCTGTGCGAGGCTACCCTATTCTAAGCTAAAAAAAAAAAACAAGAAAACATGTACTCTGGGGGACGCGAAAACCTCAAAGCCACTGCAAAAGTTGCCGCTGGAGTTTTCGAGCGTCATCATTTTTTTTCCTCCTTAAACGAACACTTCTGATGCGGCCTATCGTGAAGTCTCGTCCTCGTTACCCAAGTCTCGTGTCACCGCAGCGAGCGTTGTAACAGATCTGGTAACACTAGTGTTGCCACTCTGCCGGTCCTTACGTTACTTACACTTTAAAGGATCGGCTATTTCTTTCTTTTTTTTTTTTCTTCTCACGGGTTTATTATCTGTGTAATGAAGGCATCCCGAATGACATTTTCACCCCAGGCAACAATGAAATGAGAAACAGATAAATAAATAAACAAATAAACTGTCGGCCACCACCAGTCATGAGCGGCGTGTGCCCTTCTTACGCGGAAACAGTGCGCGGTTTTTCCCTTGTCCGGATTATAAACAAATTTAAAACGTTCCGGTGTTGGGATCTGTGACCTGGCAACCTGCAACTTGTTTTTATCATCATAATAATGATAATAATAATAATAATAATAATAATAATAATAATAATAAGAAGAAGAAGAAGAAGAAGAAGAAGAAGACAAAGAAAAAGAAGAGGATTTCTCTAAACTATTCGCCTTTTCCCATTCTAGCAAGGTAGCGTCAACGAAAAGGCGACGTGTAGGTGTTCTTTCTCTCCATCTTCAGGGAAAACACATCAAAATAACAGTAATAATGATCATAAAAACATCAAAATATAATAATAATAATAACAACAATAATAATAATAATAATAATAATAATAATAATAATAATAATAATAATAATGAGTGATTTTATTACACGGAGTGATAACACACACACACACACACACACACACACACACACACACACATACACACACATACAAACAGAGTAAGAACTGTGAAAAAAAATGTGCAGGGAGGAACGTGCGCGAAGAGACGCCGCAGGGGACCCACTCCGTTGCACCATGCAGTGTATATGAGAGAGAGAGAGAGAGAGAGAGAGAGAGAGAGAGAGAGAGAGAGAGAGAGAGAGAGAGAGAGAGAGAGAGAGAAAAGCGGTCATGCAGAGCAGACGTTTGGTGAAGAAGGGTAATCAGGCAGTCCGTGTGAAGTCGCCGAATGAGGGAGGAGGTGAATCCTGCAGTCTGTCTGTGAACAGGGGCATCGGGGGAGAACGGGATTCATGCAGTCTGCCTGCCTACGTGAATCATGCAGTCTGTCCGTGAACGTGAGTCACGTAGTCTGTCTGTGGACGCCAATCTTACCCCGTGCGTCTGTAAGCGCAGGATGGAGGAGAGTGGAAATCATGCAGTCTGCTCTGAACGTGGGATGAGGCAAGAATTATGCAGCATGTTTGTGAACCTGAGATGAGGGTGAGGATAATCATGCACTCTGGTCTGTAAAACGTGGCATGAGGGAGGTGGGGTGGGTAGGGCATTCACGCAGTCTATGTGAGGGCATATGATGAGGATGATGGGAAAACATGCAATATAAAGACGGTGAGAGGAGGGAGGTGGATAATCATGATGATTATGAGAGTGGGGCGGCAGGAGTGCCATGGACAATCGCGCCATGTGTGAGGGAGGATTCTGCCGCAGCGTATACTGCAAACCGTTGTGCCCACGCCCTCACAAGGGTACTTAAGGGGCATGGCGACGTACTGCCACTGGTCTGCAGTGAACCAGGGTACACGACGCGGTCGAGGAGAAACCACGGAAAGGTCTCTGAGGCCTGGTTGTGAAAAAGGGGTATATGAGATCCAAACCAGTACGATATCAATGACAAACTAACCTCACGCGGAGTTCACGGTGAAGATGGAGGATTGGTGAGTATTGCCGTATACAAGTGCCTAACACCTACCATTCCCAGAAATTTTTCCATCGCAAGGCATACATCCCTGGCGCGTATGGCCGCAGAAGCCATGACACACACACACACACACACACACACACACACACACACACACACATCCATCCCCGCCTTTCCCGGTGCCATCAGATACATCCCAAAACCACGGGATGCTTCAAGCTGACTGGCGGACGCATTGCATTTTGACCAGATACGGACGCAGTATCGACTGGTCCATCGTACGATACGTGGTGAACTCAGTAAAGGGTCTCATGGGCGACGCGACCCGGATCTACACACCGCACCCCTGTGGGATCGCACGAACGCATCCGGAATACGGTTCTCGTTGTGTGTGACCCTTGCACAAATGTAGGATAATACGGGATCTCAGGAGTTTTCGCGCAGGGCGGAAAGAAGTGGGTGAGGCCGGCCAACCACCCCTCTGAATATCCGTAATTAGCCAGATGGCAGGCAGCCTTGTGAGTGCCAGTCCAGGACGCTGCGATAAGCTCATGTCGCACGGTGCTCTAGCGTCTTGCTCCCCCAGCTTGCGAGGTTAATGACGGAGCACGCGGCCCCCACACCGGAATACAAATGTTCACAGACACACAGGCGCACACACACACACACACACGTATGTATATGTATATATATATATATATATATATATATATATATATATATATATATATATATATATATATATATATATATATATAATCAACTTACACAATGAGAATAATGCAAACTCGCTCCACCTAAGCTATACAATAATGTTGGGTCTTTAGGGAGAGTTCGAGCGATGGAAAAGTGTTATGTCCTGGGCGAACCGTAATTAGAAACACATAAACTTCGTAAAATTTTAGAGCACATGTCAACGGGAAGGAAAAATGGGCATATTTTATGTGTGTGGCGCGGCGCGGCCAGGCCTCTCTCGTTATCAAGATAGATAGAGTGGGTAGAGCGAGCCTCCCACAAACAGAGAGAGAGAGAGAGAGAGAGAGAGAGAGAGAGAGAGAGAGAGAGAGAGAGAGAGAGAGAGAGAGAGAGAGAGAGAGAGAGGAAATCGTGCAAAAAAAGGGTAAAAAATCATAGCTGCGCAGAAGTTGGCAATGTATGCAAATGACACCATATTGCATGTTGAATATGCACGAGTTCCACAACTTTGGCGAAGGCATCCGAAGAAAAGCCGAAAAAGTGAAAGTTGAGAGAATATGAAAATATAGAAAAAAAGAGAGAGGGCTGCATAATTCTGCTTGAGAAGGTGTGTGTGTGATTGAGAGGCGAGCGAGAAAGATGGGGACGTGGAGCGGGTTTGTGTGTCTTAGTGTAAGAAAACAAACTATTCCCAAGGGCTCTGGTGCGTGGCAGGCCACGCTGTGGATTCTCTCCCCCACACCATATGTCCTCACATACCGTCCTCTGCTGATTTATTCCAGTGGCACAAGGGTTACTGATAAGGGTCAAGAGTATTGTTTCAGCTAGGGGAAAAAAAAATCGGCGTCGGCAAACCAGCCATTTGGCATTGGACAACGGGTGTTTACCTCACCTTCAAGAATCTGATGAGACCAATACACGTTCTGTCAAATACCACAGCCACTGTAAAGGTGTAGCAACGTCTTGAGCGATGCAACGATGGGAGTGCACTTGCAACATTCACGCACTCCCAGGGGTATGAATTACTCACCAGAGGGATTGAAAATGGTGAAAATAAGGGGCCTCCTCTCGACTCTTTATAACTGATGACCTCTGTCGAGTGCATCGGCCTCTGAAGGCGATGGTTTGTCGGAGGTCACAACGGACCGCGAGGATCGGTCGGGTGGCATTCTCTGCCGGCACCAGACTCACCCAGAGTCCAGGCAACACACAAAGCACGGAAACAGCAACGTCCACAAAATTCCGCCCAACATACTAGACACCTGGGAATTCCGTGGCATCAAGTGGCGCCAGCCAGCCAGCCAGCCAGCCAGCCTCCCCACCGCACAACGCGCAGTAATGAGGTTAAGCCTGAGCCCTGTAACCTCACGCCAGACCACAGCTGAAGGACGCAACACGGAGGTGACCGCGACTCCCACGCTGGGGGTGGAATGGTAGATCCAATCACCACGCCTCACCACACACCTCCATGGTACTCAGCAGACAGCCAGGCGCAGAATGAAGGAAGGTTCGCTCACTAAGTGTTCATAAGATGATCCCTAAAAGCAAATCTCTCCTTCAGGGCAAATAGCATATATCCATTGACCCTACACACACCCACAATAATCTCTTTCCTAGGCTTAAGTAGATACGAAATTATGTAAGCTGTGTATATATAACGGGGACAGCCACACAACCAGTCTCTGGGACAGCCACACAACCGTCTCTGGGACAGCCACACAACCAGTCTCTGGGACAGCCACACAACCAGTCTCTGGGACAGCCACACAACCGTCTCTGGGACAGCCACACAACCAGTCTCTGGGACAGCCACACAACCGTCTCTGGGACAGCCACACAACCGTCTCTGGGACAGCCACACAACCAGTCTCTGGGACAGCCACACAACCGTCTCTGGGACAGCTACACAACCAGTCTCTAAATGTTCCTGAGACAACTCAATCGCTGGTTTCTCTGACGACGCCACGGGTCTTCAAAATTCTACTTCAGAGTCTCGTGCGTTTCCAAGTCATGTCAAGTACAAAGATACGCCCTCTCAATTTCTCGCTTGTTACACAGGGGCTCTCTCTCGAAATTCTACTACGATTTGCTCCACGCAATTCTTAAAAGACCCGGATTCTTCACCTGACACTGAAGTATTCTGTACCGAACACATGCTTGTACCGCATTACGAACAAGATATCCTTGAGGGAGACATCGACAAGGTCATTGAAATGGACATCATCACACATCCCGAATCTCCAGCAGTAAACTAGCCATAAAGTGTGGGACACAACCTTCTGATAGACCAGGCAAGTCACTTCATATAATCACTCGCTGGTCGAGCCATTTTAGGCGTTGCCTTGAAGACACATTATAATCTGTTCTCGTGATTAGAAGTACTGTAATTAGATTTATCGCGCGTACCCAGTTTCCCTCCCATAGGCAGCCCTCGTCTGGACAAAAGGGGTTACTGACAATGGGATCAATACACAAGATACTCGTTATGATTAAGACACTGAAGACCTACGCACATAACCCCCAAACCTATAAGAGTCAAGTCATCGTGTTAATGTACCTCTCGGGAATCAATTTCACCTTTTTGTATGTCATCTTGATGGCCAATAAAACATTACCTTTCATATTTCATTAATTTCTCTCTCTCTCTCTCTCTCTCTCTCTCTCTCTCTCTCTCTCTCTCTCTCTCTCTCTCTCTCTCACACACACACAGACACACACACACACACACACACACACACACACACACACACACACACACACACACACACACCATAATTTCCCCTCAGTAGGTTCCTTCCTTCACACGGTTAGGTTAGGTTAGGTTAGGTTAGGTTAGGTTAGGTTAGGTTAGGTTAGGTTAGGTTAAATGGCTTGGCTGACTCGGAGGATGTATAACAAAAGCTGACGTGGTTCTGCACTCACCGGGTATGACAGGTACTCTTGTTTCATTCATCTGGATTACTTCCCACACTCTTGCGCTAATGAGGTTATTATCGGATTCCTCCTAACCTCTTATGACCCCGGGAACTCTATTAGTCCTCTCTCTCTCTCTCTCTCTCTCTCTCTCTCTCTCTCTCTCTCTCTCTCTCTCTCTCTCTCTCTCTCTAGCCTCATAACATCTACATAATGTCCCTGTGAATTCTTCACTACGGAGCCACTTAACCTCCCGTGACCTGACGACATTCACTTTAACCTCCTCACATCAACGCAGCCGTAATCTCTTCTGTAACCCTGATGTCATGATTCCAACTTTTACATAACCCCGGCTCGTTGGTAATGGCGGCCGGAGCTTGAAGGACAAGGAAAGCGTCGCAACCGTAGTTTTATACCTAGAAATACACCAGCAGCAGGACCTTCACCATCACACAACGACACAATGCAGCATGAGCATCACCACCACACAATGCCACAATGCAGCATGAGCATCACCACCACACAATGCCACAATGCAGCAGGAGCATCACCACCACACAACGACACAATGCAGCATGAGCATCACCACCACACAATGCCACAATGCAGCATGAGCATCACCACCACACAATGCCACAATGCAGCAGGAGCATCACCACCACACAACGACACAATGCAGCATGAGCATCACCACCACACAATGCCACAATACAGCAGGACCCTCACTACCACACAATGCCACAATGCAGCAGGAGCATCACCACCACACAATACCACAATGCAGCAGGAGCATCACCACCACACAATGCCACAATGCAGCATGAGCATCACCACCACACAATGCCACAATGCACCAGCCCCTCACCACCAGCCCAAGGCCATATGTATATACCTAACATATACCTCATGTCGACACTGGACGCTCATCTGTCACTCCACCGTTCGGTCTGGGATTAAGCTGCACTGTTGCTTCTCTCATCGACCAAGCAGCCTGAGGCTGTGACCCGAATCCCCACGAACCCACCTTGACCTGGGTAGTCAAGGCCCAATTTTCATCCATCTGTCCAGTGAGTTCCTGAAGTTCTCGCATGAGTGATTCATAATGTTTCCAAGACCCGGGCGTAGCAAAGAGCACATGATAAGTTTCCAACTCTAATTATCTTCTCTGTATTCCCTGGCATCTGATACCTTTACTGGTGAATTCTCCTCTGGTTGTCATGGCTTTCATGTCAATATGCAGTTCTTTAATCTGCCTGCGCTAGGAATCAATCCAACTAAGACTTTCCACTAATATACAGGTAAATCCCCCTCCCGTCTGCACTCCCAGGCGCTGCGTCTGTATGTTTTCAGTCCTTCCCAGGAGTTTCGATTTTTCACAGGGCAATGTGGGCTATGCATGAACTCTCCCTTGAAGGGGAGAATGTCAGTACACAACAAGATTCCAGTCTGGCCAGTTTAAGTGCTTTGAAAACTCGTCTCGTCTTGAAGACTCCCAAAATCGAGGTCCCTCAGACGTAATCATCACTCCTATATCTTTCAATTTCGTCTCAAGCACCAACAAACAGAACCAACACCAACATCTCACCACCAATACTAAACCCATCTCCACCACGTCTATCCCCATCCACACACCTCATCAACCACACCACCACCTGCCACACGACGCATTCAACCTCAATCCATCCAGTACCCACAACCACAACCAGTGACAACCCATCATCCCATCCACCACCACCAACCCACCTGCATACTCACCACCACCACCACTACCACCTACCAACGTACCCGCCACCTACCACCTCCTTAACAAGTCCGATGCCTTGGCAGCTTCCCTGGTCTGCAAGTCTCTCTGGCCACAGTTTACGACCTAAAAACAACAACGCATGTTCTCGCAGAAGCTGTTGTATGATATAACCTAGTGCGGGGGTGATGTAAACCTCCAGCCCCGTCGTATAAATATACTGATTTTGAATGATGGCCAGTAATTCTCCGCAAGACTCCGCCGAGGCTGTCTGGAACAAGAGCAACCTCAAAGTAACTGGTGCAGGAAGAATTACAGACTTGGTTTATATATATAAATATGAATATATATATATAGCGAGGCTGGTGAGTTTTCCATTCTCCGACTCTGCAGTAATGGCCTGTGCTTTCTTAACGTGTTACTCGCAATTATTTTGATCAACGGTGAGCGGCCAGGCAAACGCATTTCATCCCCCCTCGCTCCACCAACACTCCCACGCCACTACGCTCCTCTAACCACACACACACACACACACACACACAGCGAGTTTCCTCCATAACTACCAGCCTTGACTATCACCACTACCAGTCTCCCCAACTCTCCTCACCACTGAACTGTAATCCAACACTAAGGCGACATTCCTCTCATTTCCACAACTCCTCCATCTTTAACACACTCGCCACCACTTCCACTACTTACCCTTGACTGAAAGGATTTCCACCCCTTGTTCCCAAACTCCACCGCTGCCCTGATCTCTCCACCACTCCAACACTACTTTCCCCCCCAACACTCCATCTTCATACCTGCAGCCAAGAAACTTCCAGGGCAGAAAATGAAAAGTGTTTTTTTTTTTTTTTCCTGCTGTTGTCAGCAGCAGAGGCGCTTAGTTTGCTCCTGATGAACCTCTCCCAAGTGGCGGCTGTTGAGCAGATGGAATGGTCCACTACCCTCAACAGTAATTATTACCAACAGGTGGAGGGGATGGACGGCGTGGTGGGGGATGGTTAGAGGGGAGGAGGGAGAGAAACAGAAGATGGAGAAGGGTTGAAGGTTGATGGACACAAGGTAGAGGAAGGTAAGAGGTGAAAGAAGAGGGTTCAAGAAGAATGCGCGGAGACCCTGTGGAAAAGGTGAGGTCCGAGAGGCTAAAAGGGTTCCTGGAGAGGATGACGGGATGCTGCACAGCGAGGGAGCACCTCGCTGGGCAGGATGGCAAGGGAGATGAACGCTGAGGAGCAAGGTGATATCCCTGACGCGGGGGGGAAGGGAGGGAGGGAGGGAGGGAGGGAGGGAGGGAGGGAGAGGTAATGGGCCAGTGTTCCAGGGCATGACACGAGTTCTGAAGGTCCTCAGAGTACAGACGGGGAATTCTGGAAGTGATGTTGGTGTGAAAAGGAATTCTCGAGGTCTCTCTCTCGTCCAAACAGGAGAACCGAGAAAAATCACCGCGGTAAATAGAGAAATTCCTGAGTAAATGGACAATGGTAGTCTAAAGCAGTCATTCGCAAGCTTTTGGTGCTGCATACCGCTAACGTGCCTTTTTCCACGCTGTGCACACCCTTTCATCTAGAATCTCATTCTAACATAGCCAAATACTCTTGGCTCGAGCACCAGAATTCCAGCCTAACATAGCTAGATAATCTTGGCTTTGAGTAATTTATACGTTTATGGCATTACTTCACAAGACATACGAGTATAAAGCATATTCTCCAACATTCCTGATCACAGAAATGCATTCACATTCCCTTCTACTTATCACGACTGGAATTCCTTACACGAGACCTGCGTACAACCTGGACGGGTCGGGCGTAACCATCGGCTGGAAACCACCAGCACAGACAGCCTGACATGACGGGAGGAAGAATCCTGGACATCATCCATGATCTACCATGAACCAAGTCTGCGAGAGAGAGGGAGGATAATCATCTACATCCGTGTGATCCTGTTGGTGTGCTGGTCGCGACGTCAACTCCAGGTGAGGACGAGCCCGACGCCTCATAGTCGCTCGTGTTCCAACCCTCTGGTTCCCGGAGAAGCCTCCTCGACCGTGGATACTCCTACTCCCATCCCCATTTCCATTCCCGTTCCAGGACATAAGCCCCTGGAATCGAACCCCATCACCACCAAGCCAAGGAGATCACAGGATTCTCGTATCACTTTCCACACCCTTCCCAGCATTTCCCTCACTCTCTTCTTGCTGTTACTGCTGCCTCCAGCTCAACAAAGATACAGTTCCACGTAAAACTCATTCCTGTATTAAGAGGGCTGCGGAACCAAAGACAGGACCTGCAGGACACCTACTCATACTGTATAAAAAAAGAGTAGGTGTAAGAAATCACACACACACACACACACACACACACACACACACACACACACACACATACACAAACCCAAGAGGACACCTCCTCCCTCAGTGTATGGCATAAAAAACGAAGAAACAAGAGGGATTACAGAAGGGACCCACCTCCAGGGGTCTCTGTTATTGCTCTGGGGGAGGAATGAGGGGGAACGGTAGGGTGGGCGGAAAGCAGTGGAGCAGCAGGGGAGAGGGTCAGCAGGGGCCGCACCTGACTAAAACACTGAGAATTACATAGCTCAAGCACCTAAATGATCCGCCATTAAAGCCCCTTATTACACACCATTAGCAGAAGCCAGGAGAGGGCCGAGGCAGAAATACGTAATGGCGCCGTCACATGCACCAGCCCTTACTGCCAGGGCTGGATGTGCGCGCCTACGTTATGTAGGGAAGAACGTGGAAATAAAGCGTGAATGACGTATGATACCCTCGCTGTATTTCTGAACTGAATAACAGCATGTGTATCATGAACGCAGAATATGAATAACGTCAGCATCACTACCATCAGACACAAGACGCAGAGGTGACACGTACTGGTGAGGAAAGACTCAACTAGAGATCCAGGTGACAAGTGTTCTTCTCCGAGCTAACTTCCTCACTTCATCCTTCCCTAACTCCTGATCCAAAGAACCTTCCTCCTACTCGAGTCCCCCAGCTCCCATTCGCACACCCTTCCCCTCTCTCGTTCCAGTTCCCATCCCGACTACTCCCCACTCCCGTCCCAGTTCCCATCCCAACATCTTAGTCTCACTCCCGTCCCATTTTCCTCGGTTCACAACCACCCACTACCACAATCTCCCCACCTTCCGTCCCAGACCTCCTTCCCTCCCAACAAACAACCTTCAACCCATCTACAACAGACAGAAACATATGTAGAGAGAGGAGAAGACGCCGCGCTCACTCAACCACACACGCAACCACGTCTACAGTCTAAACACAAACACCCGTGCAGGCAACCACACAAACACACACTAACAAATACATAAACACAAACGCACACATACACACAGCAGACAGATGCCTCAACAAACACAACACCACGCACATACTCTCACCATCCCGCTCCTCCGCCTTACGCCGTTCCCCCTCTAAGCTACTTCCCCCGCTGCTCCTCAACTCAGGAAGCCAAAACGACGTCACGCGAGGGTCGTACCCAACAAGACCTAGGAAAAAGAAAACGAGCCAACGGCATCTAAAGCCACTTCTCCCCGACTCACAACCTCCTCCTACGAGTAGTCTTTACGGCAAGCCTCGTACAAGGAGCTGTGTATGTCCCCCTCCCACCAACCAAGAGTTACAGCTGAGAATATGGGAGAAAGATGGGATATAAGGAACTGCCGCTCTCTACCTGATCTGTGGGAAGGAAGGAGGAAGGGAGAGAGAGGGAGGCAAATGGAGAGGAGGACGAAGAGGAAGGGAGGGGAGGGTGGAAGGAGACATCAAAATCGACAAAGGAGGGAGTGTGAAAACCGGACGCTCGTCCCGGAGACCCTTGGACAGACAATTCCTGGTACAATTACGGGTTTACACAATTCGTTGTAACGGTGCCGGTAATGGCTATCACGGATTCAGCGCGGGTGTTGCGGGAGACTTAGGCCGGACCAATCAAGCCCCGGGAGAAGATCCTGCGGGGACCCAGCCGGCCCTTTGCTCCAGGAGGTGACGGGACAATACAAGGACGTGTTCCAAGTGTTCTTTGTCATGGCTCTCTCGGTGGCAGGGAGGGACGAGGTCGCACCTGCAGCTTGACGGGTGAGAGAGTGGGAGGGTAGGAGGGAGGGAGGGAGTAAAGAGTGGGAGGAAGGGAGGGAGTAGAGGGTGGGAGCAAGGGAGGGAGTAGAGGGTGGGAGGAACGGAGGGAGTAGAGGGTGGGAGGAAGGGAGGGAATAGAGAGAAGGAGGGAGGGAGTGAATAGAGTTTGAGGAGGGGAGGGAGTAGAGAGAGGGAGGGGGGATGGGAGGGAATAGAATGGGAGGAAGAGAGGGAGGAAGGGAGGGAGTATAGAGAGGAAGGAAGGAAGGAAAGGAAGGGAGGGAGTAGAGGGAGGGAGGGAGCATAGAGAGGGAGGAAGGGAGGGAGTATAGAGAGGAAGGAAGGAAAGGAAGGGAGGGAGTAGAGGGAGGGAGGGAGGGAGCATAGAGAGGGAGGAAGGGAGGGAGTAGAGACTAAACCAGAGGGATGGCGAGGAGTGGCTCTGATGGCCGACCCAGCGCGCCACCCATGCACTATGCAGGTGGCTCTACGCGCATGTAAATCACCAAGTACACGCCGAGATTAATAACGCAGGCGGCGCCGAGGCCGCTAGGCAGGATATGAGCTTAAGTTGGGGCCGTTAAAAATAATTCTACCATGGGCAAGGTGGGTAGTAAAGTGGTCGAGCCTGGTCGATAGACGGGTCTGGGCGCACCAGACGCCTGGCCTTTTTAGCCCACGTCCAAAGGAAAAAAGGCTGAACTTGGCGTCTCAACATACTTAACATGTACGATTCTGAGGCCGATGTAGGAAGGTCTCGAGCCGGACGATATATGTGATGGAGCAAGACGAGACGTAAGGATTACCCTCAGACCAGTCTGAGCCGCCCACGACTCGGTTCGTCGAAATTAAGTGTCGGGAAAGATAATATTTGCAGGCAATATGTATCAACCTGCTAATGCTAGACTTCCAGCAGTGAAATATCAGCTTAATCCAGCAGATATATCGTCCAAACCAGTCGTTCTTCACTTAAATAACCCAACGCTGAAAAGAAGCCAGAAAACATACGGGTTCAGTCAGTCAGCACTCATGGTCCGCGTCGGTCACTATCTGAGCCAGTCATTGCAACAGTCTCAGTCATCTAACATTTACATTAAGGTGGCTAAATCCTCACTTTCGAGCCAGTCACCAGGTAATACCCAGTCTAAGACTACGATACTTCGAAAGCCACTCTTACGAGCCGAGGTTAGGTCACCCTAGGCCATCGAGAATGTGTGTGTGTGTGTGTGTGTGTGTGTGTGTGTGTGTGTGTGTGTGTGTGTGTGTGTGGGGGGGGGGGAGCAAAAACAATTACTGACAGGAGACCTTATGAGAATAAAACCTGGCGAGGAGGTTCTGAGTCATACTCAAGGGATGTCAGGCACCAGCCCCCCCCCTCTTCAATACTAAACACCGGAACTCATAACGTATATATGCGACATTCCTGCACACCGAGGTGTGTCGCACGACAATAAAGACCCCTCGAACACGACGATGCGACCTTGGGGGTGTAACGACAGCTGGGGGAAAGCCGGAGGACGCGCATAACCGCCTTGCCACATCCAGGAGCAATGCGTCTGGTTGGCGTAGGCACGAACGAGGAGGAGGCTAGTGAGTGGTACTCAATGATGAGTGAGGTTCATCGGCTTAATCTATCCCCGCCACCTCCTCACACCAACATCACTACCACCTACTACTACTACTACCATCACTGCTACCTCCCACCTGCCACCACCACCGCTGCCACCCTCCTGCCACCGTTAATCTCATCTGCCGCCCACTTAAAGACTTACCCCGACCAAATAATTACCAGTTAGTAAAAATCCTATACATTCTAATTTCCATAATAAACGCGTTCAATATCCGCATAAAATTATACGAGAACAAAAAAAAATCGTAACGATTATCATAATTTCCTGCACGATTTCTCAGTCTTTCCTCACTTATTCGCACTCAGCCAGAGATCTTCCTTTATACCTGATCACCACACACGATACAAAGATCTGGTGAGACATGCTTGTCTGTATTTCTGTACCTCTCTCGTAATCGTCAGCGATATGTACAGAAAAGCCGCATTACGTCCACTAACTTGAGGAATGTTCTTCTGTGTTCTAAAGACTCTGAACTCACCGACTCAGGCCTCAAAGGATCATGCATATAAAAAAAAAAAAAAACATCGAAACCTGCTCTTTGTCCAAGATGTGATAACACATCCGAATATGTCTAAAAGCCTTTACGAGCCATCCAACCACCAAAACTGGCTCTTTAAACCTACTCTTCAAAAAGTCGAAGGCCTTTATGAGCCATCATACCGCCAGAGTCGGCTATTCCAATAGTTCCTCAAACACGCCCTCCCTCAGATTCTTAACAAGATTATTCTTATCTTTCACACGCTTCCATCAGCATTCTAACACGTCTCTGTCAGCTTGTCCTTGAGGCCAAATCAACGCAGTATAATGTCTGAACCATTTCTAATAACATATCTCGTGTCGTACGTTTAAAGGTATAACCAGATCCACGTCGCTGATTTACAGATACTGTATAAACCAGCTCTTTTACAAACCTCGCCTCGTTCTTTTACAGGTATAACCAGCTCTTTAACAAACCTCCCTTCGCACATTTACAGGTATGGCCCGATCTCTTAACAAACCTTGCGTCTCCGACTTTCAAAAAAAAAAAAAATAAAGCCACAACAGGACTTTTTGAATCCACTTCTCGTCGGTCCTTTATAAGCAAATGTATAACCACCGTACCTTTCAACAAACCCCGCGTCGCTCATTTTACAGAGTAAAACCAGAATCTTCGACAAGCTCCGGCCGAAGGACAAAACTAATCCAACTCCCGCAAAAGAGCTGAAACAACTTTTTATTTCGACTTGGTGGGAGCGGCGATATCTGAGAAAATGAAAGAAAGAGAATAACAAAAACAAAACAAAAACAAAAAACAGAAGGAAAAAGAAACTCGCGGGAGACATACGAAAGCCTTTGTAAAACCGGAGGAAGACTTTGATGCCCGCTAAGACTCGAAGGGCTTTCCTGGGGATTCTGCTATCAACCGCCATGGGTCGCCTCCTCCTCCTCCTCCTCTCGCCTGACGTTATGCACACACACACACATATATCGATCCACCAGCGAGTGCTTGCCACTACTCCCTACACCGCACACCTCCCCGTGCTTGCGGAGGTGTGCGGCTACGGAGATCCGAGACGCCTGACGCTGGGATCGCGTTGAACGTTTGATTACTGGAGAAGTTTGCAGTAATGGTGGTAGCGCTGTCGTTTCACATTCCACACACACACACACACACACACACACACTTAGGTCTGGACAATTAATGGGGTACCCGGTGTGTGTGTGTGTGTGTGTGTGTGTGTGTGTGTGTGTGTGTGTGTGTACACAAATAAATATACATGGTATATATATACATACAAGGTCTGAGAGAGAGAGAGAGAGAGAGAGAGAGAGAGAGAGAGAGAGAGAGAGAGAGAGAGAGAGAGAGAGAGAGAGAGTCTTTCCAATACAATATCAAACTCTCTGATAAAGCACACGCCTATAATCATCTATCCACGAATAACATCACTGAACTACTTCCTATAAATTTTCAATATCGGTCGAGTACAAAGTTGGTGTTTACTTAAGGTTATCACGTTACAGAGGAAAATTCAAGGATTTTTACTCTCTATTTACTAACAGACGCATTCTCGACCGGCACAATGTTGGCTTTTCAGCCTTCAAAAGCTTTCCAGCTCGGGGGCCAACCAAACATTCGGACATTTACAAGTTAACTTCGCGCCGGGAATGTAGGCCAGGTCACTGCTAACCCATACACAGGATGTGGTATAATACGAGGCACTGCAACTACCCTCGCACTGCTTGAAGCCGATAGCCTATGGCACCACCAAGAGTGGATTCTGACAAGTGTTTAATGTGGGAGGAGAATTAGTTGTGTGGCTAATGAAAGCTGGTGGCCCCGTCAACCAGGAGACATGACAGTGTTGAGTGGTGAGGCTGATGAAAGCTGGTGGCCCCGTGAACTAGGAGGGGACAAGGTTATAACCAGACAGGGCAACATCACAGCTGGTCACTGCGCCAGCCAGCAGCTCTAAAAACAGCTACTAACCTTCTCGCCTGAGAGGATGTGCCACGTCGACAGATGTTGATCATGACATAAACACCATGAAGAAAACTAGGATAAGAAAATAACAATAAAGACGACGACGAAAGAGAAGGGGAAAAAAGGAGGAGAAATATATATATATGAACGAGTGACAAAGACATAAAACCGAACAATGATGGCCGGATTTTGAGAGGGATGAGAACAAATGAAGGATTTAAGGAGGAGTGGGAAGGGCAAGAGATGGAGAAAGAATAAAGAAAAAAGAGGAAGAGGAGGAGGAGGAGGAGATGTGAGAGCAGCGGAAGATTTAGGAGGAGGAGGCGAAGGAAAAGATGAAAAAAAAAAGGAGGAAGAGGAGGAGTGCCAGGAACAAGGAGCAATAACAGGCAACAGGTGTCACTACCAACAGAATCAGCAACCTCAAGAGCACCAGTTCCAAGAACGGCTTCAGTACCAGGAACATCAGCAAGGAACAGCAGCAGCGGCAGCATCACAAGTAACAACGTCAGCAGCAGATGGAAAAACAGCAGCAGCAAAGTAACACAAGTATATACTCAGTAGCAGCAGCAACAAATTCACAGGAAAACAAGAGGTAACAAAGACAGCAGAGACAAAAGCAGCAGCAACAACAGCAGTGGGGGCATGTAAAAGCAGGAGCAACAGATGTAAAAGCAGCATCAGCAGTAGCAGTAACTGGTCAAGGAACACGTCGCTCCACAACTAAACAACACCAGCATTAGTGAGAGCGTGCGCTCCGCTCCCTACATGATGCACTGCCCCAGCCAATCATCAGACCCCAGCTGGAAGTGAAGGCTGCACCTCTCTCATCAACTCTTCCTTCATCGTGTTTGCACTTTTGTCGGTCGCGGATTCACCCAATACCATTCATATGGCGATTCAATACCAAGTCCTCAATGTGAAATTCTGAAAGACATCGAGAACATTTCATTCCCAAATAATAAAATGCTACTGAGCTTTGGAAAAAAAAAAAAAATAGCTACATGTGGTAAATATTTGAGTGTGTGTGTGTGTGTGTGTGTGTGTGTGTGTGTGTGTGTGTGTGTGTGTGTGTGTGTGTGTGTAACCCTTTTTGTGGGACATCTGAATCTTTGAGGCTGCGCTCCACGCAGGAGCACGTTAGGTCTGGCTCCTCTGGAGGATGTGTCCTCGACAATGCTGTGTGCTCTTTTTTTTTGGGGGGGAGGGGGGTGTCTAATGACGATGACATTCTCACAAACGGAGTCCGTTATCATATATATATATATATATATATATATATATATATATATATATATATATATATATATATATATATATATATATTCATACATATCCGCCAGCGTAAAGGATCAGAAATATGAGACAAGTGGATCCCCTAATATAAAAAGTAACGTAATTTGTCCGACTTTTAGGACTTCCTCAATTTGAAAACTTGTGAGAGGCAATATTTTCCCAAGTTGATCAATATCGCAACAGGGATCGAGGACTGGCAGCTTACTGTATGACCCAGTCCAGATTCGGGTCACACAGTCAATGTTCCAGGTCTTGGGGTCAAAAGTGAACAGTGATTATTCATCAGTATGGTGACATGACATGAGTAATTAAAATGCGAACGATGAAGAATGCAAAATATGTGGACGAAGGGGTAGGTAGTTACGACCCTTAACTACGTCGGTACGACTTACGGCTGCAATGGCCTTGCTTTTGACCTGACCCTTAAAAGAAAAAATAGCTGCGCCGTCGTGCTCAGAGGTCGTACCGTTGTACTCATGGGTCGTGCCGCTATGCTTAAAGGTCGTACCGTTGTACTCATGGGTCGTGCCGCTATGCTTAAAGGTCGTACCGTTGTGCTCATGGGTCGTGCCGCTATGCTCAAAGGTAGTACCGTTGTGCTCATGGGTCGTACTGCGGCGTACTGAGGCTGTAACGATCAGCACGACCTCTGGTTCCCAGTCATTATCATTCTTATATTCACCACTCCTGCCACAATGAATCATCAATACGGTCCGTTCACCTTTCGTCCACACACTTTTACCATATATCATCAATGCCCCAGGTCTCCATCAACAAAATCAGGTCGTCTTAAGCAACAGTCACACACACACACACACACACACACACACACACACATTCGCACGCCGCCCTGCAGTACAATCGATAGTGCAAAAAAGAAGAAAAAAAAAAGTCGATATTGATCGACTAACTCGTGAGTGTATAAGGTTACATCCGGCTAGAGGGAGCGGTGGTGACCTTGTCGTGAAGACTTACCCTGCGAGGGAGGGAGGAAGAGAATGCTACAGGCACAACCTTTCCTCCCCTTTGGCCACACTGGCAAACCCACCCGGACCTGCTCCTTCCTCGGCCACAAAGTGAGAAGGGATGAAAAGAGCTAGAATAAAAAAAAAAAAAAAAAAAGGTCCCTTTCAACTCCTCACCCCAACATCAATGTTCTTGGAGGAGACTGGAGTATCAAGGAGAAGCGTGAAGTAGCACTTTCACTTGGCGTTGGCCCCACTTGAGGGCTACACACACACACACACACACACACACACACACACAGACACACACACACACACACACACACACATACTGGGAACACTCAGCTGCCAGCACTTTCTCAAGCGCTTTTGGCTAAGTTCTGTTGGACAAGACAGCAGTGGGTTAAGTTTGCTTGTCTGGGTGCGTGCGGGTAGAGGGTGTAAGTGTGTGTGTGTGTGTGTGTGTGTGTGTGTGTGTGTGTGTGTGTACTTGCGTGTCTCGACATCTACACACGAGACAAACACTCAAGCGTCGACGGTGCGCCTGCTTGCAGGCCGTGCGCCCACTCGTCCGCGTCTCCGTCTGTCTCCTTCATAAGTCGCTCCACTAAGTAGGACCTTGAAGCGCATTTAGTGCAACTGTACACAGCTTTGCGCCATAATCCTTGGCCGGTGTTGGCACAGCGGCTTACCCACAAATATTTCATTTCTCTCCCTCTTTCATGTCAGATTTCTGCAGCCGGCGGAAACACCTTCTCTGGGTCCTCCTCATTTGGGGGAGTTTGCGCTCCAGTTTTTATTCTCCAAGTTTAAGCGTCGTTTAGAGGTCGTTTACTGGCCGGCTCACAAAACACCTTTGGATGAGAAAACTTCAGCGTTAAACAGAGTTAACCTTAAATGTTTAATGAAACGGGAGAATGGAACTCTCAGCGGCGAAGGTGTTAAAATATAAAAGCGTTTGGGAACTCTGATCTTAAATTCGGAAATCTGGAAAAAAAAAAAAGGGGGGGGGGGGGGATAATGAAATACGAAAACTGACAAATAAGTCGAAAAGTCGCCGCTAACAGCGAATCCCCACATTAGTTCGCGAACACCCGGCGAGCGCATTCCTTCTCTCACACCTCACGCGTACAAACCCACACTAAAATTTCGCCCTTGCCGGTTATCTAAAGCACATCAGTGTGTCACATATTTACAGAAGACACGATGAACAACTTTAGCACACATATGCCCACCAGAGCTCGCTACGTTCGAGCAACCAGATGAGTACTAGATGCTGCAATGACCCACTGTGGCTAAGGCAGGAAAACTACTCCATATGTGTCCTTCCCTGACGACGACACCACACGCAAGTGACGTTCTTGGTCGGTGCGGACCCAACCCATGGCAACACACGTTCCCATGGACCTCATCTGCCTAGTCAGCCTCCGTATTTAAATCCTTCAGTATTGCTAAGCCACGTAAAATCTGACCGCACACACCAGGGGCGTCCCTCTTCTTTTTCGATTGGTGGAGTATGAATTCTCTCTCGAGAGAGTCTTGGTAACCATTTTCCGCACAGGTAAGAGGCTGGATGCACTTCTCTCCCTCTTGGTGTACCGAGGGCAGAACCTCACCGAGCTCCATTGCAAAAGGGCATGTCCGGAATGGACCCAAACTTGGTTCAGGCAGCGGTACTTTCTCTCCCTGACCTCGGGAATGTGGAGGAAGAAGAAAAACAAAATGCCTGGCGGGTAAGTTGTTCCAAGAACATCATCCACGACTAATACCACGAAACCCTCCCCGTGCCTCGGGTACAATACTATAAGCAACTATCACAACACAGTCCCAACAACGATAACCAAGATCCTGACACAAATCAATTCAGCAAGACGTGAGGTCGACAACATTTAATCTATAATACCCGCCGTTGTCACGGAATCATCATATGACGATGCTGCCTGCAGTGTAGGAGAAATTCCGGTACATAATGTTACATAAACACTATTCCTTTTCAATATGTGCACATCAACTGCGGAAATCCGTAAGCTTTCTTTCCCTTGCCTTTCCATCCCTTCCCTTCCCTTAGTTCTGGAGACTCGTCTACTTGCACACACAGCTTAGCTTGGGGCCAAGCTACAATCCTGCTCCTCTGATCACTCAGGCTGTTTGTGGCAGCAGAGCCTCACCATCTTCCCACATACACGTTTTCTTCCTTTACAGCAATCACCGAAAGATTAGATCCATACACGAGAACATTTCTGATTTCAAACGTTCCTCTGAACACTAAACCCTACCACCAGCGACTGGTATTTCAATCCAGTTAAAAATGCATGTCAGTGTATAAGACAGGACTAGGGATGGAAATAGTAAAATAATACTTATGGGAAATACCTCCCCGACACACACACACACACACACACACACACACAAGAAGATAAGCGTCCGGGGGAGGGAACTTGTGAGGTCAATCCCGGGAGCTGAAGAATTTAGGGATGCTATTAGGAAGCCTCTCGAGTGCCGCTACGAAGATCTGACGCTCGTCCAGGACCTCCATTAGGGCTCCAACCACGCGACCATCAACTACGATCATTACTTCCCAGAGACTCCATGTGAACCACGACTCGACGAACCACGGGGGCTATCCATTAACCAAGGTCATCACTTCTTAAGAGACCCGAGTGAACCACGGCCCCGACCAACCACACGACCATTAACCACGTCCATCACTTCTCAGAGACCCACGCGAACCATGGCCCCGACCATTCCACTGGGCTATCCATTAACTAAGGGCGCTATCGTCAGAGGTCTGTAAACAAGGTCGAACTCTATCAATTCCCATTAACTATCTTCACCCATAACTCCGGTGCCTCCTTCGCATTCGACCACCATTATCACCGGAATCCCATCTACTACGGCCGTCTCCATCGGGAGACTCCCATCACCCACAACTTCCAACCTCAATGAACCATAGCCATCTCCATCAAAAGACCCCCATCAACCACATCTTCCAAGGGGAATGGATTCCTATCAAACATGGAAACTATTACCGACGAATTCCTCACAGACATATAGTTATCAAACACAATTCCATTAACTAAGGCCCTCTTACGCAATGTTTCCGCCATCAGCCTCCTATCCCACCCTGTCCCATAATCTCTCTGCCAAGACACTAATGTCTTCCCCTCATATATATATATATATATATATATATATATATATATATATATATATATATATATATATATATATATATATATATATATATAAAGAACATTTGTTTGAGCAACGTAAATTCCCTCCATCTCCCACCAAAAATAACGCCAGTTCCTTGGGGTACGAAAAGTTAAAAGAAGCCACATCTCTGGTGTTTAAGAGCCAGACGCACACACCAGGCAGGAGGTACTGGCCAGGTGCTGGGGTGTTGTTATTCTGGTACCAGACAAAACGGGAAGGAACCCTACGGCCGTCAACGACGGCTGTGTCCGTAACATCGAATCAAATACCAGTTATGCTTTACCGCTCGGCATCCTAATGTGCTCCTTTTGGAATCAGACGCTTATCGATCCCCTCCGTCGATTGATGACCCATATTTGGACCTATATAATGTCATTTATGACATAGTTATTTTAAATGACTCGCACAGTCTCCATATCTATTTCACGGGGAGGATATCTAAGAACACACACACACACACACACACACACACACACACACACACACACACACACACACACGCGCGCGCGCGTGCGTTAAGCTCTCTTCCCTTAAAGGACAAATAGCTGTATATATATATATATATATATATATATATATATATATATATATATATATATATATATATATATATATATATATATATATATATGGTCAGTACAAGGAACATAAGAAATCCGAGAGGGGGTCTATTCTTCATCCCTGGAAGCCGCTTTCACGGGCACAATTTTTCCGGCATTTTTTCCTCCCCCGTATTCGCTACCCTGTCCCCATATTTTGCAACCCACTTCTTTCCCAGCAGCGATCCATTGTTCTCACGTCCACTCCAGCATTCTCATACCCAGCCTTACGAATACATGTATGCACCAGCTTGATGAACAACAACGCTGCACCGTCGCATGCAACGCCCTATTTAAGAATACCATCGCCAACTTTACGATCCAAGTGTCTGGTTTTGTTTCGATCGTGTGTTTTCACCCGTTTTCTTTAATTCAATCCGAGGTTCTCAAGACACACTTTTAATCTTGTAGAATTTAACCCCAACCTTTTTTTTTTTCTTTTTTACTCAAGCTTTAGGATTCCAGTCTAAAAGTCTCAGAATTCAACCATAACTTTTTTTTCTTTTTTTCGGGAGTCACTCCAAGGTAAGGGAATTCAATCCGGAGTTTCAGAATTCGACCACATACAGTTAAGAGATTCAATCTAATGTCTTTTTACCGAATCACTTCACATCAAGTCTTATGACAGAGCCTTTACCACGCACATCCCCCACCGAACATTCTGCCAAGAAAGTGAAACTCTGATATGAAATTAAAAATAAAATTTAACTAGAAAAACTTCAGCCACCAATCCTCTCTCTGCGATAAATTACTATTATAGTCTCTGGGAGGCCAAGAGCAGCAATTTAGAGCCTTCATGGCCAGCATTATCGGCCGGGAGACGAGGTCAGCGACTCGCGAATGGCCCCAGCTCAGGTCACACAATTTTGCAATTAAGGCCAATTAGGGTTTGTGTTGAGCCGCTGTAAGTTTGTTATAGAGTGATTTCTGGGGACGCCGGCTAGGAGGCGGAGGTGGGTAACCGGGAGAACAAGGAAGGAAGGAAGGAAGGGAGAATATACAGGAGGAACTGGAGGGGAGAGCAAAGGAGATGGGTGGGTTGGGGACAAGGAGGAGGAGACAGGTGGAGGAAGGGGAAAAGAGTAATGAAAAGAGGAGGAGAGGAGGAGGAGGAGTAAAAGAGAAGAGAGGAGATGACGGAGAGAAGAAAAGTGAGAAGCATGAGGCAAATGCGAGGGAGAAAGTGACAGAAGAAAGGAGCGGGACTGGGATCAAGAATGAGGGAGGATGATGGGTAAAAGCTTGGGTACAGTGGGAGTGGGTCGGGAAGGAGGAACGAGGGGAGAGTGTGAGGTTGCAGGATACGTATCCCCAGCCAACCTACTCCTGGTTCGCTCACAAATTTCCCCAGCCATACTCACCTGACCTTTCGCTATTACACTATACCTTACCTTAGCGACCCACGTGTTCTCTAACACCATCCACACCTTCTCACTGCAACAATGAAACGAAATTCTGGTTCCTCCTTGTATCATAGAGAAATTCATCCTAGGCCATCCCTTGATCACACACAGACGTCTCAGCTCTCTATATTTCACAGTTTCCTACAACCTCTTCTACTTGGAGATTCACCTGATCCCTCCCTGAGCTGCTACTGAGTCCACCTGACCTCTTCACATGTCGAAGTTCGCACAGCGCCCTCGCCGTAACATACAGCGATGTGTGCTTTTCTGAGTCACACAATTCACGCGATGCAAGATTACCATCAAGCGCATTTTCTTTTACGATCGGTCTCTGTCTTTGACTACGAGCAACCGACGACACGCAACAAAATCAATATCTAGCAGAGGAATTACGTATATATATATATATATATATATATATATATATATATATATATATATATATATATGGCGAGAAGAAGCGAGGTGATTGGGGTACAACGAACGAGTCTGGTCGTTCGTTAATAGGCTCTCAGCCCTTCCCGTTACTTCATGGCCAGTATAAACTCCAGCTTAACGTCCCGGGTACTGAAGCCTCCTGGTATATGATGGGGTAACTCCACCACGCAGGGTAGCGCCATCTACCTGTTCTTCATCCCCTTCCCGCTCCTTGCGGTGTCTCGCCGGTGGGGTGTTCGTCCTTCATGCGCGTTGTGGTCTGCTTCGCAAGATCATGATGATGTTTTGTGCAGCTTGAGGTAAATGATTCGATGTTCTGCCACGGCGGTGGTGCTGGCATTCTTCAATCCGCTGCATCAACAAGGCCGCGTTGACCCCTCTAGTCCTCTCTCTCTTGCATGGTATGCTGCTCTGGTCCTTACCATCCTGAGTCCTAGTATTTAGCATCTTTCTTAGCAAAACGTTTAAGACCAACATCATAACTATGATGGCCGTGTACCTTGAGATAGGCCGTTTCCGCGTCTTTTTACCCGTGGGCTGTGATCTTCCACCGAGACATCGGGGATGTTGATGAGTCACGATCCTCCTAAATCAATGTTGGTCATTTCTATTAATGAGATGAATCTGCAGGTCCTCGCTCGCTCAGCATCGCCTACGTGCATCGTACAATTCGGCCGTGTTGGTTCTGGCATGGCGGAAGTGCCTTTGAAGTGTACTGACGGAGTTCCGTTCTCCAGATCGGAAACATGTGCCATGACAGGAAGTTCTTATTCGTACTGTCAGCTTTCATGTAGTCAGGCAAAATTGGCAGAATCCTACGTATTTCTGGTGTTGTAGATCCGACTGTAATGATGTGTTGTGAAACCCTCTGGTGGTGCACGTTACCAAATGCTTTTCCTCACACGAAACACACAACTTGAAGTGTTTTCTCTTTTTTCTGTGGGCCTGAGCTATCAAAAGTCTTCGTACATCGTGGCTATAGCTGCTGTCGCTGCCTCCTAACCCATCCACCCTCCACCAACCTCCTCCCTCTCCCCAGCGTGAGTCTGCCCAGCCTGTAGTTACATACGCTGTTGTATTCAAGATGTTTTCTCAGCCGTCTGTTTTTCATTTTCTCAATATGGAATTTTCCCCGGAGGTCTCTTAATGAGACACTGGACGGCACTTGATTGCGTCGGTTGAGCTTCTCCCTCGCCCAGGCAGGAGCGTAATGGCACAAATTTTGTACACTACTTTTCTTTCTTCCTCCTTCTTCTTCTTCTTGTTCTTCTTCTTCGGGAAGTATTGTGTGGATAGAGAGGCATTAAAGTTGCAGGGTCGTGTGGTGCGAATGATTTCCCCCAAAGACAACCCTACAGGTCTCTCTCATCCCGTGCATTATGGAGCAAGCCATGTTCCTGTGCTCAATTTCGGACATCATGATCTGGATGGAGGAGAGAGAGAGAGAGAGAGAGAGAGAGAGAGAGAGAGAGAGAGAGAGAGAGAGAGAGAGAGAGAGAGAGAGAGAGAGAGAGAGAGAGGTCGATGACGTCAAGAGATAACGGGTCAAGGTCTGGAGAGGCTTAATGACATGTATGTTACCTGTTGTGTGACAAGGTGGTCACAGTGTCCTCGCATGTATTTTAAAGCTTTCCCTCCTGTATTGGTTCATAACCCCTCCTCCCCTCACTCCTCTCTCGTACAGCACGGCGCTTTAACGCCTGAAAGGGAGATGGGATAACACTCAAGCACTACGGTATGATCCTTGAGCACTACGGTGTGATCCTTGAGCACGACGATGTGATCCTTGAGCACGAACATGTCATGCTGTGGTATGTAGGCACGATCCTTGAGCACGACGGTGCAAATCCTCGGTATGAAGGCCCAGGCCTCTGACCTGACCCTTATCAAATCAGGTCAAAGGTTAACCCCCATCATACATATACTCCATGGGGTCGAACCTTCGTACTCCAGGAAGTGGCAGTTAAGACTGCATGGAAGAGCTCGCATGCAGGGTCCCATGAATCACTTAACTAATGTTAAAAAAGATTGGGCCGAATTCCTTATTTTTTGTTCTCTTCGTTTTCTTTATAATTCCCGAAGTCGTCTCATTTCTCATCTCAGACTCGGTATTTCTTTCTTGTGTCAAGGATCGCTGCGGCCGAGGTGAGAGTCGTCTGCTGCGGTCCTGAGACCATTCATTTACGACAGCAAAATATCCGGCAAGTTATTGTAACAGTGAGCAGCCGCCTCATTCCCTCACTGTCATGCACAGGCTGCAGGATTCTTTGGGATTTAAATTTACCTGTCCTGTGTTTCTTTAGACCTTGAATGCACGTGTCTCGTGTTTCTTGACAACTTGAATGCACTTGTCATATGTTTCTAGGGGAACTTGAATGCACCTGGCTTGTGTTTCTGGAGCAACTTGAACGCATTTGTCCTACGCTTCTTTGGAACTTGAATGCTCCTGTCCTATGCTTTGCTTTATTGCTGTTTCCAGACCATTTTTTTTGTTTCTGCGGCGTTTACTTTTCTCAATATGAAATGGCTTAGCTTTAACTGAAAAACAGGAAAAAAATCCCTCGAAGTGACAAAAAAAAAAAGCACAAAATATACGAATGGAAGAGACAAAACATAACACCAGGCGAACGCATTCATATTCCGAAGAACTGTGTTACATGCACATTACAGGGAGGGGCTTAAGGGGTCCTCCAGACTGTTGAAACGGGCGTCTGTTGGGTACGTGACCGGCAAAGTCAGACAACGATCAAATACTGAGTAAGGTAGTAGTCACTCGACGTCAGGGATCCGGGCGTACTGCGTCATTTGAAGCGAAGCTCGTGCCAGAGAATATGATCAACATGTTGCCATTATCTTAACGAGTGCACATGCAAGTCATGACTGTGTGTGTGTGTGTGTGTGTGTGTGTGTCTTCCTCCTCCCACCAATGTCTAGATAGAGTCTCATGTATTACATTGCTTGCAGGTAATATATGCACGTCCTTCTCTAAAGACGACATCGCGGTCTTAAAAACCTGCTTCTGTGGAGGAAACCATCCGGAATATGGACGGGGGTCGTCATCCCCAATGGTAAACGTCCTTTTATATTTCCTTTTCAAGAATGTCGAGAATATCTACCGTTTCTCTGTACGTCCGTGCATAACACATACCATTTTTTTCCCCTTCCTCTTTAACTCGAGCGTGTAAGGTCGAACCGCCGGAGTTGCTGCAAGTTTTGAAATGACGCTGACAGACGCCTCCTAAACTTCGGCTCCAGATTCTTTCTTCTACCGACGCAGCTCCCGCTTGTGTTGCAGATGATGTCGTTCTGGCCAATTTGCTGCCAGAGTGCGGAGGCCGCCTTCCCAGTTTAAACACAACGGTTTGCCTTTGTCTTCAAAATCAGTTGAAAGATGTTCACGTTGCCAAGTTTAAGGCAAGCCTCCCCCTCTCTTTTTTTATTTCTTTTTCTTTAGCGGGGTCTGAGGAAGTACATACTGGCCGCGCAGCGTTGGGATTAAGAGATGAAACCTGTGATGTTTTAACACTCCTCTTGCTTCGCCTGCCTCGATTAGAGAAGAGTCCATCTCACGTGTCCCTCACGACAGTTTCTGAGGTCTTATATCCCCACACACCTTGGCTTCCGACCAAGCTGGCGTGTTCCTTTCCTACCTGCCCAGTCAAGCTAATGGCCGGGTAAAATACTGTGTGTAGTCCTACCGATTTCTTCTTTTTTTTTCACAAACTATATCTCTTCCCTCTTCTGACTAACGAAGTTACTGCAGCTGTCTTCGATACACTTCGACCTCTGAAGCCCTGATACTTGTATAGATTTCCTTCTCACTTTGTTCACCAGAGGCTTGGTCAGTCGCTCTGCTCCTTGCCTACATCTACGCACGATGCGTCGGGTCCGAGACGATTGGTATACGCAATCATCCGTGGCCTGGTTCTGGCTCGCTGGCAGATATCTCTCTACGCCTTGGGTCTCCCTTATCCCTGAGATCGTACAGTCCTAACACAATCCCTTCTCCTCGTACATACTTACGGGAGATCCAAGGTGCCTCGCTGAGAACTGCCTCCAACTAGTATGTAACAAGCACAACCGACAATTCTCACGGTCCTCACAACTTCTTCCACATAGGTAATAAGAGGGGCATAAGGGGAAGCGAAAAAGCTTGTAAAACTACTTAAGGCTACAGAAGTAAGGAAAGGATCCTGGAGGTATTCGAGGCAACACCAGCACCATCAGCATCAAAGCTCCATCATCAGTATGGCTCGTACATATCAAAGCAAGTTCGGGTCGTTAACGAGAAAGTCCCCGCAAACTACGAGGGTCTCCGGGAGTGAGAGGTAATTGGCTAGTTAGCCGACTGGACAGAGTCGGTGTATGCTGGTGGACTCTGGAGTGCCACGGTGCAATGTCGCTCACGTCTGAGGACAGCAATGTAAGGCAAGAGGCACACCAGACAATGAGGAGGAACATCAGTGTCACAGAAGAAACCACCTGAGTATTTCTGCAGTGGCAAGTGATATGCACCACTGGAGAGGAGGGAGACAGTCACTGTACTTCACTATGAAAAGGGGAAAACAGAACTGTAACACACTGTGGTAGAGATGACTCAGTTCCACACCACACAGTGAGAGACAAAACTTGAGTCCTGGGCCACAAACTAGAGGAGACAGCTTAGTGCTGCACCGCAACTTGAACAACTCAATTATGTATCGCACTCTGGGGGGGAGACAACCCAATTATGTACCTCACTCAGGGGTGGACAAACCTGTCACTGCTATTTGTGATTATTATTTTGTGTGTTACTGAGAGAGAGAGAGAGAGAGAGAGAGAGAGAGAGAGAGAGAGAGAGAGAGAGAGAGAGAGAGAGAGAGAGAGAGAGAGAGAGTTTAAAACTGGTGTTGCTCCGTCTCCTAACCTTATGTATGTATGCACCATGTCTTTACTCTTATGTCTGCGTATAGACACACATGCAACTCCAGGTAGCCATCTATATACCACCCCAGGACAGAGTATACACACCCGGGTATGATGTGAGCCGATTTCGCGACCTGGATTCGAATCCACGCGGGCCCGAGCCCCAGTCGAATCGGTGCTGACTCGTGGTCAGTAACGCTAACCACTACACTCCTCGAGAGATGAATACAGTTACAGCTGTAGCATTCTCTGGGGGCTGGAGTGTCTCGTACCCCAATCTGGTAAAACAGATCAACCGTACACTGAGTTCTGGGCACGGAATTAGCTATATCTGGGGGCGAGCAATCATGTGTACCCCACTCTGGGGGGCAATTCAATGCTATACTGAACTCTGGAGGCGGATATAGCAATATCTGGGGGCGGATAGCCCTGAACTCCACTTAGGGGTACACTTCGGTAGTGCATCACATTGGTGCTGAATAATTCAATGCTTCATCAAACCCCAGAGAGAGACAGCTGTACCTCGCTCTCTGGGGACTCATTGGTACTGTACCATTTTCTGGTCGACTGATGATATGGAACATCACACTTTGTTGGGGGGTTGGTTGGTTGGTGGACCAGCCGAACTATACTCTATAGGATCAAATCACTGCCGTAACCCACTCTGGGGGGCTTAGGGAAATTGTAAGTGCTGCAAGTTTCAGCCTCCTGCACATTCATGAACAGCTCCGAGATAAAACGTTCTAGGGAGGGAGGACACAAGTGTCTCACCACAAAGTCTGGGGGACAACGAACCGTTGTGCCAAACTCTGGAGGGGGACAAAAAGAAGTGTGGTGCCAAACTCTGGGGGAGAGAGAGAGAGAGAGAGAGAGAGAGAGAGAGAGAGAGAGAGAGAGAGAGAGAGAGAGAGAGAGAGAGAGAGAGAGAGAACTGGAGCGGGAGGGAGGTAAGGGAAAGAGGAGAGGATGAGAGTGGGTGGAATCGACCTAAGGGAAGAAGGCAGGGGAAGAGAAACATAAATGAGAGGATGCAAGAGGAAGGCTGCCTACCTGTGGTCTGGGACGAGGTTTGTGCAAATAGGAGGACGGAGGAGGGTGAGCCGCACCCCGGGAAAGCAGCATACGTGATGAAAAAGAAACGGAGCAACGGCAGACAAGAGGAAGATATGGATAAACGGGAAGAGGCAGAACGGCAGCGACGGAAAACAGGAAGGGAAGGAACAAGAACAGGGAGAACGGCAGCAACAGAAAATGAGAATGGGCGAGACAACAGAAACAGGAAGAACGGCAACATCGGTAAACAGGAAGAATGGGAGAAACGGGAAGAGGAAGAACGGCAGCAACAGGAACGGAAGAAAATTGGTAAAATAATCAGGAGGGGGAACGTGAAAATATTAACAGAGGGCCTGGCACCCGGGAGGAAAAGCTGGGCAAGGGGAGAGGACTGGGAGGAGGAGGGAGACACCACAGGGGAGAGGGAGAGAGAGTGAGGGTAAGGGACGGCTCTGAGGACCATTAATCTAATGGGACCTGACACTTACGACCCTAACATCAAATAATGATCAAATTCGCAGGTCAGACCTTTAAAGACGACTGACTACTAGTGCACTGGAAAGGAGGAGGGGGGGTTGAGTGGGGTGGCATGGTTGTGGGGTTGGTTGTGGGGTGGTGAGGGTTAGACTGAGTGTGGGCGACACTACAAGTCTCAACCTTGGCGACATCTATGGCCTACATCCAACTCCCAGCTCGGGTCATGGTAGGAGATCAAAATGATTACTATCGAGCGCCTCTTGTACGGAATTGTCACGTTCAAAAATCCTCCTGGCCTGAGAGATCGAGCAACACTTCCCTCATGTCAGTCGAGGGTCGACTCTCTACCACACACCATACCCTCGGAGGAGGGCCCTCGAGCCGAAACTCCGCAGGTGCGTCTCCCTCACCTCGAGTGGGAGAGTCGTAAGGCGGCGGTGGCGAGAGGGTAAGGAAGGGGTAAGGTGTGAGGTACAGACACGCGCACGAAACTTGATCTATATATAAATTCAGCTGCACAAAGAAATATGGCCCTTTGTTAACACTCCCCAACCAGGTACCAGACAAAGAAATCCATACTCACCTACCACGCACACACACACGCACACGCAACTATACACACGCACGCAGAGAGAGAGAGAGAGAGAGAGAGAGAGAGAGAGAGAGAGAGAGAGAGAGAGAGAGAGAGAGAGAGAGAGAGAGAGAGAGAGAGAGGCTTTAGAATTAGATACGACTGAAAAGATACAAACATTACATACTGAAACCATGCAAACTGGATACAACTTCAATATTGATAAACCAGAAAAAAACAATATATATATATATATATATATATATATATATATATATATATATATATATATATATATATATATATATATATATATATTCCTATGAGTCCACGGGGAAAATGAAACAGGATAAGCTCCCGGTGGACTCATTGGAATATACTTGATCACACAAAACTGTGATCCCTTCCTATTTATATATGTGTGTGTGTGTGTGTGTGTGTGTGTGTGTGTGTGTGTGTGTGTGACTTTGTTACCGGACTCCACCTGCTTGAGGTTAGGTCACGAATAAAGAGTCACTTTTGTCGAGGCTGTACCATCGTCAGTTGGCGAAACAGAGTACAGCATAGTCAAAAAAAAAAAAAAAAAATTGATAACTGCTTCAGAGGAGGCCATCCTGCCCCTACTGCTGAATGAGCGCAGCCTCAGAGCTGTGTGTGTGTGTGTGTGTGTGTGTGTGCTGGCCGTATATTCCCTTGGCAGCAGACAAGCTGGGTGGGACCCGGACAGTTGCCTGCTGGGTTGAAACCTTTTGACAGTCGGCTCAAAATTCTTGACGCGCTCGCTGAAAACGCCCAACAATATACTCTTTAAAAATTCATGATATTGAACTCCCCCGGAGTCGACATAAAGTGTTCATTCAAAACTTCAGAAAACTTTTCCCACCGATGCTTTTGAAAACTCCTGCCACTGTTTACCGAACCTCTTGACATTGTGCTCGATGCGTTCCTCTGATTTTTCTGTTCCTAGAAAATTCTTAACACATAACTTTCTTAAACTCTCCAGGTAAGTACTTTAAATTTCATATAGAAATCTGTGTTCTTGATTTTATATAGAAAACTGTAAGTGTTCTTGATTTTATATAGAAAACTGTTAAGTTCTCTTAATTCTATATAGAAAACTGAGTTGTCTTTTTTCTAGATCTGTATATGGAGATCGAGGCTTTAGGCACTGAGTTCAGGAGCAGGGAAAGGGTTCTTCTCACATCCTAGTCTTCCCATCAACACGGAACAGTCGACGTGTAGCGAAGTTTAACACTCGGTTTAATCTCCTCCGCTACATTCCTCTCACATTATATAACAACGACAAGAAATTATTTAGTTATGAAAAAAGTTCAAAGTATTTTCCAGATCCTCAGTGACGTAATGGGTTACGTTTGCTCCCTGATTGGCCGCGTCCCAACACGAAACGTCCGTAATTGGTCGCCGCTGGGAGAGTGGGAGGAGCCTCCGCAGCAATCTAACCGTCGACTTACTTCTGTTGATTAGGTCGAAATCTACTTTTCATCATCAAAGCGCAGTAAACAATAGGACGCTGATTACCTTCTACTTAACTGGAGGAAAAATACACATTCATAATATATTCTTCACTCATCATCAATCATAGCCTCTGCGGGGCTTAATATAATTCCTGAATATACCGTTGATGCATCAAAAGAGGAGACACTTTTTTCTTTTTTCTTTTTTTCTTTTTTTCATACTACTGAACAGCTGGGATAATCGTGGCCCAGGAGCTCTAAAGACCATTGCTCTCGCTGTTTGAAACTAACGCAACAAGCTACGTAACTGTTCCCCTGTTTCGAATCTAGCTCCCTGTGAGCACTTCGGTTCCATCTCAGGGCACGACGGTACGACAAACAAACCCGCCTTTAAAGGGTTGATCGAAGGTGCCGCTGTGATACCCCCAAGGGTCATCACGTCGTGCCCAGTAGGTTCAACCAATTTATGGGTTAAATGCGACCTGTTGATGTGTGTCTGGTGCCCCCACGCGCCGTACCGCCCACTCGTGACTGGAGCCAGCTCTACACGTTCTTGTAGGTCTCTTTCAATGGTCGTCGAGCTCAGAAAACTTGTCTTGGCACATTCCTTCGTATCTGTAAATTGTAGGATTTATTTATTCGCTTTTTCTAATCGTTTTGGAAAAAATATACTGACGCTATTTCGGGCAGACCTTACAGAACCTGCTTTCGTAACACATCTGGTGGTCTGCAATTTTTCTGGCGAACTGAGAAGACACTGGCTCTAATATTAACTGCAATAACAGGGATGATGAATATCATTCTCATGCTAACAGCCGTGGCATAACAATGCACAAGCACGCGACACACATAAATATACATACACCGAAATACACACCCGTATTTTGGATAGAAAAAAGAAGAAGAAAAAACGATGCCACCACCAGGGAAAATATTTCACTGCAGAAAAATCTCTTGACAATGGACTTCTGACTGCGGATAAACACTCGCATCTGTTCATTAACTTTACAACTTCAAAGATCAGTAACTTTTCAGATGAGATGACCTACCTCTACCTGAACACTGGTCTAGTCAATCCCCGTTGACTATTAATAAACCCAATACGCACGATATATTCTAATCAGGTTATTCATTATTCGTTATGAGTATAAACGTCAACACGAACTGGCAATGACAGTTCCAGTCAAGGCATTAAAAGTTACCATCAAAAGTAATTCCAAAAATTGTGAGTAAGGAACTTGGGCTGAGGGCTTAACGTGGGTCTTTGGTGGGGAGTTGGGCCTGGCTGACTTCGTAGGCTGGTGTCGCCAGCCTCACAAGCACCACACCGCCACCACCACTCGATCCGCAAGACTGTTACTGGCAGACGCTCTCCAGTTACTGGCCACTTACTATAACTGTCTGCTGGCCAAAGACTACCACTCTCTTACCCACTGAGTTATACTGTGTACTGCCGAAAGACTACTCTTATCTGCTGCTCACTGACTCTCACTGTCAATTTCACACTTAATGTATCTGCCCAATGCCCACTGCATGTTGCCCGCTGACTTCCTGTATAGTGGCGGGGCATGAAAAGAGGTCATGTGCATTCATCAAATACAAATCTAATCGCGCCATACAGTATCATACACCTCCATTCTGGGTATCCCTATTTCTTCTGCAATATCATTCTAACATCTGGTTGGTTCTACTTAAAACAATTAGTGAAAGTTTAAAAATTCATCGTCTATTAATCTTATCATCAAGAACCTCCTCCATTGTGGACAAGAACAGCGGAGAGAAGCAATAACAACTGGGGTGCTTTCTACGGCGCCTTTCAGCAAGCACAGCTTGAACAAACCTCGTACAGGAGAATGTTCCCCGCGACATTGATGGCCGACCACCACCTGTGCAGGCTCTGGCCATCTTCCAGGTTTTCCATGCGAGTTTTAAGAGAATGTCTGAGGACGTTCTGGTAGAGAAATTGTAAGGATTTTAGAAAAGGGCTCCTTCGCCGGCTTCGTCTCTCTGCTCCTTAAATATTCCTCGGACCCATCCCCCTGGCTTCTCGACGCAGTTTCAACCCCCAGACCACGATGGTAATGCCCCTTGAGCACGACCGTACAATCCTTGTGTATGACAGCATGACCTTTAACCCGACCAATGAGGGGTCAGGTCAAGGACCACGCTCTTGATACCCAAGGGGTCGTAACGCAGCGCTTGAGGGTCGTGTCCTCAATGCTCAAGACTTGTATCGTCGTACTCAGTGGGTTAAAAGTGTTAAACCAAAACAAACCTGGCCAACAGCAGGGCAGGTTGGCTGGCTTACGTGACCAGAGGTGTTGTAACGGGAGTCCTCAACTCTGACTTGATACGATGATTGACGGCTGCACACACACTGTGAGAGGCGTGGCGGTCATCGCACCAACTGACTGACCGTGTTCCGGGCACGAACGCCCAGCAAACAGACATTCAAGTGTGAAATAGCAATTTGCCCTGCTAGCTGCTGCACCAGATGACTTCGATTCCAGTGGGCAGCCGCCGTGTCAATATGTCTGGCCGTTGAAAACTGCACATTTCACCGAGGCCACTGCACCTCGAGGCCATATTCAATCAGTATCATTCTTACAACAGGAAAACATGGAGGGAAGGTGAAGAAGAGCTTCAAGCAGTTTCAAGCCCATCGCAAAAGCCCCCCCCTGGGGAATTCCCTTTTGACATATCCCAATTTTCAATCTCAGTCACTGCTTTCCTAAAGAAGAACTCGAGGTTAAAATGCGATCAATTCGTTACACGATTTTCTCGGTCTAGACTATCAATTGTCAGGGAACTCTGTGGACCTCCTCCAATTGCCCTCAAATGACTGTGACGACTGTTACATAGTTACTAGCACCTTTGGAATAAGCAAATGACTGTTACATAGTGACTAACACTTTTGGAATAAGCAAAACCATTAAAAGAATAAATAAAACTCCGATTTCAGAGGTTCAGATGACCCTGAAACAGATTAAGCAAACGAAGTCTCCCGAAAACGAAACATGTAACCACACAAACAACAAAAATGAAACCAGCGAAGCTGCAGATTTTCGAAACGACGCAGATGAAGCCACACGGACTTCTGAAACTAACACAACACAAGACTCCCGAAAGGAGACGATGAAGCTTCACAGACATCCGGGAGAAACAGACAAAGCTTCAGAGACTCCCGAAACGAAGCAGCCGAGCTGATGCAAGAGAGACAGGCTCGCCGCCCAACCAGCAGTGTTTTCAGCCCTTCCCTGTAAACATCCCTCCAAATTTCAAACAGAGCCGTGATTAATTGTCTTCATAGTCGGTGAAAGCGATTAACCTGTCAGGTGGCGGGGGACCGTTGCCCTGATTAATGGCTGCTGCTAATAATAAAATAATAAAGTAAGGTGTGTAATGTCGACTGACTCAATTTCTTTTTGATTCTGCTCTCTCCCGGAAGGTGATGAAACTTGTGTGTTGACACGTCAGGGCTTTCCTAATTCTTGCGAGAGAGAGAGAGAGAGAGAGAGAGAGAGAGAGAGAGAGAGAGAGAGAGAGAGAGAGAGAGAGAGAGAGAGAGAGAGAGAGAGAAAATTCATGGCTCTCCAGCCAAGTTAGATTTTGGCCAAAACAAACACATCATAGCCCTGGTCGGGTTCTGCCGGTTCCCTTCATTTGGACTCAGTATTTCGGGGATCCAACACGTGGGATTGGGTCCCCAAAATGCACCGTGTGCGGCTTCATCATCTGGATACTTGAAAATGATGGCTGCTAAGGACGGTGAGAATTTACGAGGAGTGATCTAAATCCAGATACGCGCTCGCAGAGCGAGGGAAGTTAGACGGGGACCTTAAGATGTCGACGAGTGGCGATTGCCGGTCGGCTGTGGAAGGTCGGTGATACCAACCTGCCAGTTGTCGTAGGAACCATCCAGACGGATGAGGTAAAATACCATCCTGGCTGTGAAGGTCATACATACCCTCCTGACAGAAGACGTGGGTACGATACCGACGGCAGAGGTCATGCATACCATCCTGACAGTAAGAGACCCAGGTGGTCCACACTAATTAGTAAACCTTGACAGAGGTTCCCACATCTTTTTCGAACAGGGACTTGTGGCAATAATACCGCCTGTCTCAGCTACTTGCCCACAGGCCCTCAGCTGACGAGCGAGTGACTGAAGTCAGTGTCAAAAAAAACTTCGAATACTTCCCTTTCATATTGATCAGTACAATCCCTCACCTCAACCCTCAGACCTAACTAGGCCAGGGTCTAGTCAACTAGCCTACACTCCACCACAGCCCTAGGACCTTGCCAGCTAACCCAAGGCTCAGGACCAGATCCTAGTCTACACACAAAAATATGGGGTCAACGGGAGTATCATCTTGACGGCCGTCCTGTATTCCTTAGTGTCCAGTGGAGTAGCCACATACATCACTCTGATGTGCGAGTCATGTTACATTCTCCTCTGGGCTCTCTGGCTGGGCGACACGGCGAGCCTTGGGTGTGATGGCGTGGTCCCTGACCTCACCCTTAAAACGTCAAGTTAGAATAAGGCGAAAGGTTAAAGTTACCTTCCTCAGTTGACAGTGGAGCTTAAATTTAATGACGTGTTAGCAGGAAAAACTCATAAATTCTCTCTCCACTTCTCATTATTTTTTTGTGCACTCTCTCCCCACTATCTCTTAATTAGGAGGAAAGGTGACTCGACTTGATCTTCTGTTCTCAAATTTGTCTTATTACTTATTTGTAAAGTTCGGGGTACTCTACATTCGTCAGGCCCCAACGTGTGTGTGTGTGTGTGTGTGTGTGTGTGTGTGTGTGTGTGTGTGTGTGTGGAACACATGCATAAAAATAGTCATGCAGGTACCAACAGAAAGTGAAATCATGTGTTGCATAACCGGAGACTTTTATTCAAATAATCCCTTAACAAAAAACGGGCGCACAAGGTCATCGAGACCTGAATAGTGATGGCCTCACCATAGTGTTCATATGGTTACCGTAACAACCAACGCTTGCCAATCATCATTACTACTCGTTACAAGTCATGAGGCGACTCCACTCATGGATCCTCCCAGGAGGACGAGCACCATCACCCTCACTGACCTCCTCGGACCTCAAGACGGCCGTGAACTTCCCCAAGACTTGCTGGATGAAACGTGTTAATTTCAGCCATCAGTCCGTCCGTTTTCTCTTACTCTCCTGCTCCTGCTCCATGGCAGAGGATAGCTTCTGCCCTCTGACGCGAGGCAGCGCCGAAAGAAAGTTCCGTAAGTGAGGTAATTCATATATGAGGAACATGTACGAAGGATTCTGGAGGAATGGTGGAATCGCGCTGTTCCAGATGGCTCGTACCGTGATCCACCTTCGCTAAGTGTTGACGTGTGGTGTAGGATAACGCATAAGACGTCGTGATGCAGAGGCGACTCATCTTCGCTTCAAATTCTTATCATCCTTTCGCACCATAATTATCGCACACGGTGATTTGCGACCCCTCCGACACACCCACAAGTCAGGAAGGGACCACGAAAGGCTTTCACTTATTTTCTTAACCCAAGTCTGCTTCACCCACACGACGCAATCAACGGCGCGAGTCCAAACACGGTGGTATCTGCTGATTTGCATACGGTGATTAAATAAAGTACCCTATGCATCTATTCCATAAATAAATTCAAAAGTTGGGAAAGATGTAATTAGGGTTCATGACTTTTATTCTACCTAACTGATAATCGCTCAACTGTCAAACATCGTATCGACCACCCGGGGCTGCTGACGGTATAGTGGTCGATCGACCCAGCCCCAAAACACAAGCATATCCGGGTGGCGGCATTTGCTCTCTGTGATAGTCAGACCGGATTTTACACGGCCCATCATCGCCTCACCATGTGAAGATACACCTTTACTGTAGTAACAGAGGGGTTACGCCTGAATTCCATCGTAGAGTGGTTCTTCATTTTTATTTTTTAATTCCCTACATCATCTGTCTTCGATGATAAGCAACTGTTACTGTGCAGTCCTGAAAATAATACAATAAAATCGGAGCATGTTAGTAAAACAAAAAAAAAAAAGAATCATTATACTCTTGGTATGTTTTGCAGTAGTTTCAAATCTGTTTAACCAACTTCGCATTTCCATAGATTAAATACGTAAATCCATCAATTCCGAGACGTTACATAATGTTCGTGACCCTCTCCCACATTTCCCAATGACGCTTTCTCCTCCTAACCTCAGAACACTTCCGAGAGTCTCACATCCACTAGATAAACAGATGACTTTCCCTAGACTCTCATATCTACCATCTACCTTAACATGCCTCTAATTACCAGCTACGTCCATTGTTCCTATTTTCTGCCTAGTGGTCACGTCAGTCGTGATGTCAGCAGCTTTGCCATGCCTTCGAAGTCTGGACACTTTGCTGGCTTACGTTCGCGCATGATCAAGACGTTTCGAATATTCTCCTTATGACATCCCTTCTAGATCTTCCTCCTCCTCCTCCTCCATAATTTGAAGAGAAGGACTCCCGCCTGTATACACTCACCATCCAAGTCCTCATTCCCTTTGGTTGGGGAACCCGTAACACGACTCCTCACTCCCCGAGGCTGGAGGGTTCAAAAGTAACTCAATTTCTCACTCCCTGAAGTTGGGGAACGCGTAACTCAACTCCTCACTCCTCCGAGGGAAGGGTGGGCTCCAACACCCTCACTCCCTGAGGCAGGATGGGCTCTGTAACTCCCTCACTCCCTGTTGTAGAGCACACAATACTTCGGAACCTACTATAGAAGACTCAACACCTATTTATTTCTGCTGCTGAGGGAACCTGCAGCACTCGAACCCCGTCGTAGGCAACATGCAAGTCAATTATCATAACTTAATATAGTGGACTTGTAACTCGTACATCATGCTGTAGAGCTCTCGGAAGCTAACCTACCAGCTATAGAGAATATGTAACTCCTACATCTATTGTCAAACTACTGTAACACACACTTCCCGCTGCATAGCTTATGTAACCATTCAACCTTCAGTAAGGGTCTTGTAACTAATACAGCCCACTGAAGGGATTTCGTAACTCGTACAATCTTCTGCGACTCATGTAACACGTTGTAGGGCTGTCGTAACTCGTACAAACTACTAAGGAAGGAATGGTAACTCCTCTACTCCTTGCTGCAGGGGGCAGGTATATCCCCCAACCCCCCCTGCTGCAAAAGGAATCCAATTCCGTCGTCCTCTCCTACTTAAGGCGTGCGATTCCCTCAACCATAAATGACACACGGCTCCATTCTCTTTGAAGCTGAGGGCCGGTAACTCTGTGTTGAAGGGGTGGAAGCAACTTACGTATGTGGCGCGAGCATGGAACTGCCTATAACACCCGTCCAATCTCTAACTCTCTTCGTCCTCCTATATCCACCCACTTTCAACGCACCTCATTTCCCGAACTCCCCTCAATCTCGTAACACATCTCATTGTTCTAAATTCAGCCACAGTCCCTAAACCTCTCACCTGCCTGGCCCCCTTAATAGTCTAACCCCTTAGCCCTCAGTCATCTAACACCCTTTGTCGTCTATCCACTCAGTAATCCAACCCCTCACTCGTCTAGCCTCTCAGTAATCTAATCCCTTACCCTAGCTCTAACCTCTCCCCTTCTCGTTCTCCCAACCCCCGTCACTCACCTCCCCGTCCTACGCTCTTCCTCCCCTCCATCCAACCCCAGGAAAATAAAAAAAAAAACTCCCCCACTCATCCAACCTTCCATTATAAACATTCTCACCCCGCCTACTCATCCCCACAATTCCTAGATGCCACACTCGCCATTCCTCCCCATCCCTCACCCATCAAAGCCCCCCTTCCTCATTAAATATCCAATTTCACGAGCTCCGCTTCCCAGAAAAACTAAATAGCTAATTTAATTCACTTATCAAAGATAATTGCCCATACGGTAGTAACTCACCGGCCTCGTAACAAGAAACCTGCCTTACTCGACCGCATGGAGCGCGGCCGCGAGTGGGAGGAAGGACAAGGGGTCTGGGTAGTAATATAAGTGATGTGACGTTCACACTAGGACGCGCGTTTCCCAGGAGCCAAGTCAGACGAGTCACCTGACGAGGAACAGACTCCTGTCGTGGAGCAGCGAAAGACTCTCTCTCTCTCTCTCTCTCTCTCTCTCTCTCTCCTGTCGTAGGTACTCGCTCTTTACAGGTCACAATCGAGCTTTAGTTAAGCTGCATAACCACGACGGGTGGCAGATGCCCAAGTGTCTACTTCAGGTGCATGATTACACAGATTAAGTGAACCATTCGCGAAACTACGAAACCCACGACGAACTCACGAAGGCACACAAACAACCTCACAAAAGCAAGAAGGAGCGACTCACAAACATATACCCCCAAGCGCACGGGACAGCGTTCAGCGCCACAAACTAAAAAATGCGGACACATATGCTGTTGCGTTGGAGTTACATCTATTTATCTAACTGCAAGAAAAAAACAGGTCACACACGCCGTCCCTTTCCATGCGGTACTAAGTGATCATTAACGTTCACCTTAGCCAAAAGCCCTCACATCTCTCGTAATTCTGCTGTTTGATTCCGCAATTACTGGAGTATTACAAACTACCCTTGAAACAAGTTTCAGGATGGGGGTGGGAGGGAGGGAGAATGAGTGAGTGCGTAATGAAAGGGCGGCGTAACCAATTAACTCAATGACCATGTGGCAGAGAGAGACCCCAAGAGTGAGTGAGTGAGTGAGTGAGCGAGACCAAGCGACCTGAGCAGATATGATTCACAGACGAGGAGGTTATTCTTAGACGGACGCACGCACCGAACAAGGATATTTTTCCCCCCCGAGGTAAAACAGATGGCGAACGGCGTGTCTCGCCGCGAACCTTCTAGAACCATCTCCACATACTGACAAAAAGTTCTTTGGAAATCTAACGTAAATTCTTGAAGAAGAAAAAAAAATGAAATTTTCATCAAAAACTTAAAAAAGAAACAAAAGTTCCTTACGTGGGAACTTCCATGAATGTACTTGAATGCTCAACTTTGTCCCTCCTGCGAAGGGAAGGAAATCCCCAGCAGGTTGTGGGGGGGAAACATAAGGCCTCCCCTCCTATTCTCTCTCTTATAGGGGGGAAAAAAGGCGTATCTCAAGCGCCACCTGTGGGCGCACGGGGTAAACTCCCTCCAACTCTCGTCATAGATCGTAGAGGCATATTTTACGGTCATCCACTAACGGTACAAGACACCATCTCGTCGTGCTCTCCTGGTGCACGTTTCTGGAGACAAGCGTTTAGAAAGAGTACGTTAACGTCTCATCACTGCGGACTGGAAGATAGCAGACTGAACGCCATCTACGATCATGGAAACGAAGCATAACTTCCCGTCTACTGGCAGGAGTGATGAATCGTTCATTACCTCACCCACTGGAACGCCGAAGATGGAACGCCGCACACGAACGAGTATCATAACCTCAGCTCAGTCCGTCAGTAAAGTTTAAGTGACAGCGGTGAGATCATTCTAAACATTGTGCCGGCGACGTCTTCCCCTTCCAAATTACCAGTCCTGTAACCTCAAGACTAGGGAACAGACGAGTGGCAGCGCCACTACTCACAAGCACACAAAACCACTCACACCTTACATGTCTAGTACATCTGGGGAAAGTAACAGCGCTTCGGTATCATGAGCGCCACCGATAAGCGTGCTCTGAAACAATGGCTCAAGCAGTTTACGCCTGCAGTAAGAGAACACGCCTCAGTAACTATGACTCTAAACCCCGCATTTGTTCTGAATTGCACGTGCCTCTGCGCGGTAACTGCTCTAAGTGGATCACCGTAAAACTGCGCCTTAGATTCTCCTGGAAGAAAAAAAAAAACATCAGGTTCAAATCTTGTACATTCCCCGAGTGTGAGCTCTCAAATCAGTCCCGCTGTGTTCGAAGGGAACGTATACACAGCCACTCGCAATTACTGAAATTCTTAGTCATTTGTTAGAGTTTATTTACTCTCTTAATGGGTTCTGGAGTCGGGACGATCCACTGAGGACAACACTTGGAGTCCCCTGCCCTGAAAAATTTCGGAGGGAACATAATCACAAGTGCGATGGGAGGGTGTTTCCAGGCTGGAGTTTGCGTTCATTTAAACATCACACAGATCTCACATGCAGGCGTTCTGTCGAGGCAAAATGTTGCCTTCAAATTCACAGAGCCGAAATTTCATTCGCGGAGTTATTAGATTACACAGTCATGTGTTGTTTTTAATTATTCAATGCTCACTTGCAATATTTAATGCCGCTGTACCTGCATATTAAAAGTACCCATGAAAAACCATGATTAGGTAACAAAAAGCATTTTCTTTTCCCTAAGGAAATTTCTGGGAAATATATAAAACTAAGTGTGGGACGCCACAACTAATTTACAGCAACTGGCGTCATTTTGTTAAGCTGAGTGAATTTAGACAAATGGCCCTTGATAAATATGACAAACGATCCTCAGCGACGCTTTACCCTAACGCTACACAGAACGAACAGTCCCCGCCACGACACGTCGCTGGCCTGGCCAATCAGCCCTACCTGTCCCAACATGACACGTCACTAATCTGGCCAAACAGGCCAACGAAGCCCAGCGCGCCCCCCACACGTCACGTCACCAGTCTGGTCGATCGGGCCAACCAGCTCCCCCCACGAATGACCAGAGGAGCTTACCGATCGAGCCTTGGGAGGCTGACAGGAGCCTCCAAGACCCTTGCCAGGTATATACACGTTACGTACATCGGGCCAATCACGACATGCCGGCCAAGTTCTTCGGTACGCCATCCCAAAAGCCTGACGAGCTTCTACCCACCTCCAAAACCTGCGGCAGGGCTCGCTCTATGAATCATGCTGCCGCATCACTGGGTCATGACAGGCACCTACTCTGAAATTCGGTACACATTACAAATGAAGGCAACTACGAATGTAAATTGTTGGGGCGATTACACAAACACTTCGGAATACCTGATGTGTACTGACTCTGTCCTCAATCTATCTTTCAGTATATCATTATTTCTTCTGTTTTTTTCTTTTTCTTTTTCGCGTACGTAACATTCGAACGCGCTGCTCACATGCCAAATAAAATTTCTCTTCACATAGCATTAATAAATAACGTCTATAAATAGAGTTAATCGGCGATGTAATTACAAACTGAAAAGTGGATATAAAAAAAGGAAAGAAAAAAACTCATAAAACTTCTTAGTACATTTAGTGCCTGGTGTATTACGATGGACCCCAGGACGATTGCTGGGTCGGTCTGTTTCATGAGGACAACACCAACGAGGGAAGGAGGCACGCACGCACGACGCGGACCATGTGTCTACCTCGGCCCCAAAACGTAACTTCTCCATCAACATCTGATTAATGTCAAGGCACGGAAGCCGGGGCGGCAGGTCAGCGTGACCATGGTCCGAGCCAGGAAGAGAGAGAGAGAGAGAGAGAGAGAGAGAGAGAGAGAGAGAGAGAGAGAGAGAGAGAGAGAGAGAGAGAGAGAGAGAGAGAGAGAGAGAGAGAGAGAGATGGACCCTTCCGTGCCCAACCTGACAACGCTGTGTCTTCCCTTACACTTTCCTCCATGACAATGTTCTTCCTCGAACACTTGAAACGCAACGTAACTTTGCTTACTGTAAATACTTCCTTTGTTTTACATCTTGGTACGTGATCCTATCATTGTTGTTCACCTGTTTTACACGCTTGCCATGCAAACTGCCGAATGGTTCACTCAGCGTTGCCCAATCCGTGTTACCACATTTCTCACCACGTAACCTATAATGTATGTGAGTCACTGAGGCCCCACAGTCCCTGCTCCGTTTGTGCACAGTTGTAGCCTCTTCTTCATCGCCACCGCCCACAGGAAGGGTAGGAGTGCACGATAAACTCGCCGCTGTTGCGCCAAAAAAAAGGCCTAATCATTTACGGTGCGTCGTACACAATCTCTTCCTAAGAGAAATCTATAAAGGGCATTGGTCTCCCTGAGGCTTAATCTTTTTTATCTGTATGTCTGGCGTGTAAGAGTAGACGGGTCTGTGGCGTGTGTGTATATGAGTAAAAAGCAACTATGAGGATTGGAATACTGAAGAAGAAGAAGATGATGATGATGATGATGATGATGATGATGATGATGATGATGATGAAACACACAGGAGGTGATCCCTTCCACTGCACAGCATCGTCGACGACCAGTCACTGACCTAACAATGCACGACAGCCTGGCCAGTCGCCGTCATTCTTGCCAAGCGTCACGTATGATCAAACCCCACATCGTCCGTCATGGGAACACTTAATTCAATGGGATAGCGTCTTGGGTAAACAAGCCATGGCGTTGAGCGATCTGCATACCAGGAAGCGTGGAAACATTTTCCCGTTGGCGAGTCCTTCGTTCTGCCTCGCGTTCAGCAGAATGCATATTTCACCTCACACCGTCCCCCTTGCACCTGTCAGGCGTGACAGCTGTCCTCATACAGTTTATATCTTCCAAAACAAATTTAATTTAGTCTGCCGCTTGGAGTTATAACCACAGGCAATATTCTCTCTTCGACATCGCTATCGCGTAAATGAATTTATGAAAGAGAGAGGGTGGAAAAATAAATACGTATCGGGTATCATACATAAGTACGACAGTTTCGACGAGATGACTTGGAACAGCACGCCTGCTGGCGCCGTGGTGCCGTCGGAGCCGGAGGCACCGGACTGCCAGGTGTACGACACGCATCATAAAATCTGTAGTCTTGCCCCTGAATCTTTCTGAAGTTAACAAGGGGATCTCCTGAAACTGCAAGCGCTACAAGCGTCGTCTTTTGGCAACGAACAAGCTTAAGATAATGAAAGTCATACTGTGAGGTGGAGGAACCGCACCAATAATGCTGATCACTCTACCCAGTACATCTTAACACGTTTCTGTCAGACTAAAACGTTTTCAAACGTACGAGAGATTTGGAAAGATCCGCCTTGTAACCACACTCAAGAACGGATCCTGCTTCGGGCAAGTGACACCAGTCAGCACCCGGAACACAGACCCGTACCTTCAGAGGACACACCTGATACCCGTTCTCCACACAGGGAGGAGGCATCCCATCCTCGAGAGATACTAAACGTCTCACCCTTCACTGCCAGAAATTACAATGGGGCGCCCCCTCCAGGACAACAAATGCGCCTCACTTCTCACCACGGAAACCACATGTGGCATTCTCTCGTGGATTATAGCAGCCGACGGCACCTCCCATCGCCAGAGTATACATACCCTCTACACACAACGCCTCTACCTCGAAGATGGCTATACCTCCCCAAACAGACAAACACCTTCCACCCAGACGTTTATGACACCTTCCGAGGACGTGCCACTCCCCCTCCCTCCCCACAAACCGCAAGCAACACACAAGGGACTGAGGGAGGCAGCTGATATTGGGCTAAATACCTTTGTGTCTCGTTAGCGTGATGCATGGTCTCCATCTGTCTCGCCTGCAGCGCCAGGCCCACTGCATCGTGCTAATGGATCTGTCTTGCTTGTCCTCTGCCGCCCCGCAGCAATTGATTCACCGCCGAGGTCTGCATGATTAGCATTATCAACCATCGTGACAACCCGGATACTACTTGCTATCGTTGTTAATCTATCTTGTTGCCTGGATCTCCCGCTAAGCGATCGTTAATGTGGCCCGCACAGCCTGTGTGTCTGCCTGCGATTATGAGACACTCATTACCATCATCAGTGGTAAAGAGCACCTCTCCCCACAACCCCCGGGTCTGAATGAACTTTGTGGAAGGAGGCCCCGTCTGACTGAACTATGTTTTATAGCAATAATCTATATCCATCTCCTGTTCTTCTGGCAATTTATGGCAACACTCTAATATGTTTGTCCGGTTAGTTACATACAAGTTTATTGATTTACATGTGTTTCTGTCTCGCTGGCTACACTCCATGTGAATGATAGTCCTAGTTGTTGTCATCCATCTTCCGAGGTGTTCCCTGGGTCTTACAATCTCAATGTTGTGTCTATCATCAGGTTCTCGGGGACGCTGGGGAGTTCCCCGTACATTTGGGACTAGCTATGTCACCCTATGACATCAGCTGTTACCCTGGTAAGTGTTCCATGCTGGCTGCGGCCTCCCCGTCCTCCAGCCCTCGTCAAAACACACTGCACCGTTACCGGTCACTATACCCGTCGCTTTACCAACTTCCCGTGTGTTCAGAGGTGGGACCAGAATGTCCTCCTTGTGCGACAGTGTGAATCAGGCTCTCGTATACGTACTTCCGGGCATACACACAGTACACCTTATGATGATCCTGGAGGCTCGTGTACCTTTCAACAGCTTGGCAGGTGGTGACCAAGATTCCCCCTTGATCTATATGGAAAAAAATATCACAGTTCTCCATCAGCAAGTCATAGTGAAATGTCAGGATAGTGAACCTACTCCCTCTCTACCTACTGAATTCTCTACACCGCAATATATACGACGAATCTGTTGTGGGGAACGAGGACATCCCCTCCCGAAACTACAGTTCTTATTCGAGAAAAATAGTCGTGCATTTCTTGAGGTACAAAACCAAAATATATAATATAACGATCTTTCTGACTTTCTGGAAAGTTATAGCGATATTTTGATATTAAAAAAAAGAAAAAAGTGTCAATCAAACTTGTTATATAAGTTTATATTCACATATATCGATCGCCATTCAGCGATGGCTGAATTGTGGAACCCAAATAAAAGTAACTCACAACCATAAAATAAAACATGTTTCAGATAGATTATAAAAGATCTTTATTGAAGTATTAAACGAAGTCACCAAAAACTGTGAGTAAATGTTAATCAAGATTATATGCATATACAGACACATGCAAAATCGCAAATAATACATACGAATTACCTATTCATATATTCGTATAAATGTTGGAAAGCGGGTCTGCCTGTTAGCGCTACCTGCTTACTCCGCTGCCACAGCAGGGATGTGGTACACACACACACACACACACACACACACACACACATCACCTCAGGCCTATCTGGAGGCACTGTACCCAAATCTACCCAGGTGTGGCCAAAGGTTGGCGATCTGCAGTGACCTCCTCATAATGTTTGCGGGTTGTCCTTATTCCTAAGCTTGTCTCGAGTGTCTTGAGGCGAACAGGGGTCTGTTTACGTCACGGCACATGAGAACACTCGCGAGTCACATAATGCAGCGATTGGTCAAACACACACGTGCCACCGCAGCCGACGACAAGACTACGTACTTCATCGGTGCGTAGGTTGCCACTCCTTTAGTCATGTGTCCCAAGGACAGTGTTGTTTCCTTGTCAGGATACATCGAACACGTTTCTCCTTCCGCGTATCTGACCATGATGGCCTTGGAGACCTTCCACCCTCACAGCCCACTCCAGGACCTTACCTGACCGTAAGTTACGTGCATCTCACGGTAGATTTGGAGGTTTTCTACCCCGCACAGCTGGGTCTGGAACCTCTTCGCACCTAAGCATACCATACGATGGTCCCAAAGGTCTTCTGTCCCCCTTATTTAATGCACGATATATATTGTTTTCGGAGGTCTTATAATACCACAGCGCAGTCTCTGACCTTACCTTATTTTCCATAAGTCTTATTAGAAGGTTTCGAAGCCTTTTCCAACCCCCTACAGCTTAGTTTGGGACTATACCTGACCTATACCTTACGATGGTCTTGGAAGTCTACCCCTACAAGCTCGGGGTGGTGCCTTACCATTCCTTGTACGTATATCTCACGACGGTGCCGGAGGTCTTCTACCCATAGATCAGTCCTGGAACCATTTTACCTTAACCCACCTGTTCCTGAATAATGCAGGACCTACGTGTAAAAACTTCCCTCGTGTGAGGGCTAGTCCATAATGTATGTTCATACAACAATTTATTGCAAATGAAGGCTTCCCCTGACGTAGTATGGCGAGCTAACCTACACCCATCCCACACACACACACAGACACACACACACCCATCACCCATCCACCCACCCCACACACCCTGACACATTCGCTACCCTCTATATCTTCCCCTACCTCCGCTTCAGTGACACCAGCCGACCGAGTGACCACATCCCCTCATATAACGCCCCGCCGACGTCATGAGGGTCCCCGGGGTGAGCGCTAAACACCAAGGCCGAGTCATACAACCTCACCCACCTAGCATCAGCCACAGCGTTAGGCCTCCACAGCGGCATTCTCCTATATATGTAAACAACCCGACACGCTCCGACGCGCCCTCCAAAGCCTGCCCTATCCACGCGTGTTATCTTCATTTCCACGCCTCTCTCTCTCTCTCTCTCTCTCTCTCTCTCTCTCTCTCTCTCTCTCTCTCTCTCTCTCTCTCTCGTCTGTTTTCCATCCGTTCATAACCCTCTCCCTCCTTCTCTTAGCGCCGCCCCCCCCCCCACCCCATCCTCCGCCCCTTCACCGTTGCAGCAACAGGAAAAATAGCCGTTTAATATCAGGGGCTCGCACACCCAGAGAATCAGTGCCGGAAATTTGAAACCTAGACAAAAGATCGGCGTAATAAACTGACTCGCTTTTCCGGGGCTCTACTATTGCCGGCTCCGGGATACCTGGCTCCAGTCGTTTCATATATCATCCCCTGTAATATATATATATATATATATATATATATATATATATATATATATATATATATATATATATACATATATATATATAGTGCAGAGGTGTAACGAGTCGTCCGTGAACACCTGGAAGGTACTGAAAGCAGCCACTATATCCTCACACGCAACATTATCGACCAATACTTTGCATCGCCGAAACAGCAGACTGTCTTCAACGAAACCTGTTCTCTCACTGTCCCTAATAATCCCAATCAGTATGGCCCTGCGACCCTTGGCCAGCGCGACCTCTGAGCCGGGATTTAGTGGTCAGGTCAAAGGTCACGCCAGCATACCCCAAGGGTCGTCCGCTCGTGCTCGAATTAAGCTTGTTAGGAGTGTACAACATAGTTTGTCTTCAAATCCGCCAGTCGCATTATGAGAGCAATAATTGTGACATGCAGCCAATTTCCTCCCATCTTTCCAATGATTAGCTAGTTAATCAACCAACTAATAATCACAAAAGCACCAGGCAACCACGACGCATTCTGAGTGCCAACCAACGGAATCACCTAACCAACCAGTGATTCTCCGCTGGCCTGGCTCATTCCTCACTCCCACTTAACCCCGACACCACCCGTACTGCAGACCCGGGTTCGTCCACCCGTCTCTCTCACGCGCTCACAACCGCCCTACGTGCGGCACTGTGTGGGCCATCATGCTGACCCTCGCACGTAATGTGGTAAAATGTGGCGACGTATCTCCGTACACCACGCTCGCCCTGGTTCACTGGTCATTTCGGCTTTTAAGCCTATCGACGACTTTCGGGGTCACGAGGGCCGCCAAGTTGTTATGGACATGAACAACCAAGTTCAGGTGTTCACCATAATCCTCGGGCCATCTACACACTCTCACTGCACGTAACAGAAACGTACCTATGCCTTGGGTTCACTCTGGTTCATCTTTACCCAACTGAATTAATCAATGGGGTCAAATCAATTCTTCTCGAAACTTCACGTTCGCTGATCAGTGTCATACATATCAATTTTTCCTGATTACATCACGCAAGCCGTCCGTAGATGGACAGTCGCGTGAGCCACCGGGGGAACCCGCAGGCTTCAGAGAAAACGGGAGACGAAAGGATTTGGGGGGAGGGGGATGGGAGACTTGTTGAAGTTACAAGGGGACTGCCAGGAATTCTGCTTAATGAGCAAATTCTTTGCCCGCTGCATACATTATCATCAAATAGAAATATGTCGTTCTGCTAATTGCATCATTAAATACTATCTTTAACAATGAAGGTTAACTATATTATGTTACATTCTGGGAAATGTGTAAGACAAGAAATCTTGACACACTTATCTAAAGGTGAATTATCCCACTGCAAAGGTTCCCTACGGTACACGCACAGTTATTAACGATGTTTGGGTATGGTAAATCACCTGTCGACAGTTTCATTCCAATTTGTATAACTGAACAGATGCTGGCATGTTTCTTGAACGGTAAGGAATGTTCAGACAGTCATAAACTGCCCCGGTAATTTATATATACATACATACATATATATATATATATATATATATATATATATATATATATATATATATATATATATATATATATATATATATATATCCGTCTTTGTGTGCATAAATGAACATGGTACAGATGTAAGAGACGGGGAAACACAAATGCAAGACTATCTCCACCGTAATCCACAAATAATAATCACACACACACACACACACACACACACACACACACACATGAATAATTTTCAGAATGCCACATCCAGGAGTGTTGTGGGTAGCGTGGCGGACAATGAATTCTCGTTCGGGGCCCCCCGGGTTCGAACCCAGGCTGCGGAAGTTGGCCCCGCATTTAACCAAGCATTTCATCCTCCTCTTGGAGCTGGTCGATAAGATGGGTACCTGGTTATAGTCTCGGAATTATGTGTGTGTGTGTGTGTGTGTGTATATATATATATATATATATATATATATATATATATATATATATATATATATATATATATCGCATGTAACACAGCAATGACTGAGGCTTTTATTTAGACGACTGTGTCGTTTCTGCTACAGTGTAAAAAAAATAAAAAGCTATGAAGCAGAGCAACAAGAAAGGGAGCGCCAAGATAGTGAAAAGAAAGTGTGGAACTGCCATTAGAGAGGCTGGAAGAGGGAAGGGGAATGAGGAAGGTCGGGATTTCATTTTGCACCGGTGGACAATTGTCTTCCTTCGCTGGAATGCCGTTCTGCTGAGGTGTGTGTCTGTGGGACTTCGTGTAAACACAGGCGGCGGTAGCCGGGTCGTTGTGGGAGGAATTCGCGTTTTAATGATAACTTTATCACATCATGGACGAGCGCTCGTAAGGGTTATATATATACGTCAGTGCGGTGGTAGTGCATCGTAAACAAAGCATTATGAATACCCGTACGTAGGTATAACATGCGACCTTAAATATGAATAACGTTGATGTCGCAAGTCTTGCCCACCCAACGTTCCTATCTGGGGACCCTAACCTTCCAGCCTCTCTGCACATACCTTGCCTTACTCCACGTACACCTTACTCTGGTCTTCTATCCTGCACATACCTTGCCTTACTCCACGTACACCTTACTCTGGTCTTCTATCCTACAACTTGATCTCTGGCACCTTACCTAACCTAGGTACGCTTACCTTACGATGGTTTCAGAGGTCATCTAAACCCCAGACCTCGATCTGGGACCTTACCTTACCTTACGCACATCTTAAGATGCACCCAGTGGTCTTCGGCCCTGGTCCTTGGGGGGTTAGCCGCGCCAAGCTAGCTAGCTTCAGTATTATGCAGGACGGCGACGGCAGGAGGAGAAAAACGTCCGACTAGTGGTCTCCAGAATGTCCGAGAGAACGTCAGCTCGCCGTAACTTTTAGGGAGAAATTCCGGGGCATTAGAGCAAGTTGGCCGCTTCTGAGGAGGCCAGGCTGAATAACGAGGATCCACTGCTGATGGGCTGACAGTGCCTCTCACTTTTATCCCGCCACGCTACACCGAGTTTATAGGGAGTAATGATTGTGGTGCCTCCTCGCCGTCTTGTGTTCCCGAACGGGGAACGTGCTTATTTTGGCTTTAGTCTCTGCTCTCTCTCTCTCTCTCTCTCTCTCTCTCTCTCTCTCTCTCTCTCTCTCTCTCTCTCTCTCTCTCTCTCTCTCTCTCTCTCCACATCCTTCTCTTCTCCCTTCCCATACCATCCATCTCTCCTAAGTTTTCTTCATTTCCCACCAACTCCCTCACTTTTCATCTCTCTCTTTCTCATCCTTCACTCTTCATCCTTCTCCTACTCCCTCATTCTTCACCTGTCTTCTACTTCCTCTCTCCTCACCCCTTCTTCCTTATTCCAAGATTCCCTCCCTCTCCAATAACCCGTCATCTGCAGCGGGGGGTTAAGAGGGTCACTTTATCGTCTACATCAGTGTGAAGCGCCCGAACACTACAGTGTTGATCACCTTTATACAAAAATACTCCACCTCATTATTCTTGCAGATGTACACCTCAAGATGATAATCCACACACAATGTGTCTATGTACTCTCATATGTGTGTGTGTGTGTGTGTGTGTGTGTGTGTGTGTGTGTGTGTGTGTGTGTGTGTGTGTGTTGTACGTAAATGAAAAGCCTGCACTTCTGTCCATCCACCTTTCTCTGCCTATCATAATTTCCCCACGTATCTTACACTGAAAGTCGACCGCCAATGTCAATTCCCTTTTCCTTGAGAATCTACGTGAAATCCTCCATCCGTCCATTACATGCCCTTCCCTATCTCTCCATTTGCTGCCTGTATAAAATACTACCGAGCACAGTGTAACCAACTGCTCCTTACCTCTCACATATATCCTTCTTTCTCATTCAAAGACGAACAGCTAACTGTAACCCCGTCCCCACACTTCTTAGAAACCTCCCTTCTTCGCTCTTTCAGGATTCCTTCGGGCGAAATGTAGCCAAGTCTCCCTCCTATACTACTCACACATATCCATCTTCCTCGGCCTTTCAGAACACGAACAAGCCAAACGCATCCAAAACCTCCCATCGCCGACAGTCGGTTCTTGCCTACCGTAGAATTCTGCTGCAGTTGTTCAGGACGGTCTGGCCATGTTTCCGGCAGGGGGGAGGGGGAGGGGGAGGCTTCCCAGCTCTTGTGCTGATGCCGGAGGGTCAGTTCACCATCGGCCCTTCCTTAAAACTGCCACACAGGAGGGTCGTCTTACTCTCTGAACGCCAGTTGTCACCACAAACTGACCCACTGCAAAGGACAACCCTCATGCAAAACATCATCTGGAAGCACACAGTGAGTGCTGACCTCTCCCCCCTCACAGTGAATACTGATCTCCTTCCCTCCTCAGAGTGAACAATGTCTTTTCCTCCCTCCTTCGCAAAGATCTCCTCCCTGCCTTAAAACTCCCCTCTGCGCCGTCTCCCTCTTCCTCCCCCAAACTTTAACACTCACTCTACATCCCTAAAAGGTTCGCTCCCAACCCCTCCTCTCCTTAAACGCTTCCCTCCTCCTGTTCACCCTCATACTCCAACTCTTCACTCCACTCCTCCAACGCCTCCCTCACATCCTCCTCTATCCCTAAAAATCCACTTCCTTCAACACAGACCTTCCTTCCTCCAACACTATATCGAAACTCTTTCTATCCATCAACACCCTACATCCTTCCAATCCACCTCACGTCTATCCTTGAACAATATCCTCCCATCGCTCCTGATCCTATGTTTGTCACTCCCATTTTTTTTCCTTCAGTGCTCTCTCCCTCCTACGTCCCTTTCCCCTCCGAGTCCTGCGAAGGATCTCTCGTCAATATCAAGTGTCCTCCGTCCAGCCAACCTTCAGGTTTAATTCCGTCTGTGTTGTGCTCCATAAAAAAAGGTAACTGTGAGGGAGGTCAGGATACTCCCGCCCGCTCTTGGCTCAGTACGTAAATATAGTTACAACTTGGGTTTCACAGCCGCGGAATCAATCGATTCACAACCTGGATTGGCATCATTATGTCCATAAGTTGGCTCTGAGGCCGTGTGGTTCTGAGGGCGTGGGCTCTATCTTTCACGACAGGTTCAACGGCTGTGTTCCCTCGTGTCACATGACATCCTGCACTATTCACGGTGTCTTTTAACGAGTCTCCGGGACTGTGCGTACCAGAATAGCTCCTCCTCCTTTACAAGGGCATTTCTAGAGGTTTTCAGTCGGTGATTTCGGCATTCTAGATGAGATATCTATCCTCTAGGGATTTCGAGGGATACTCTGTCCCAGGGTAACTTGGTAGGGGTCTGTGTGGCCTATGATGTCTGGGGCTGTGTTTGTCCTAAATGCTCCACATGTATTCACCATCTTCGTCGCCGTCATCTGTATATCCCCTCTTCATCTTATTCTTCACTTCAGCCTCTCTTATTCCTCTTGATTTCTTGCTCCACTTTGTTAAGTTCTTGCCATCCTGTTCTTCCTCCTACTTCTCATATTTCCTTTTCCTCCCGTCATTCTTTCTTCCACGTTCTTCTTTCCTTCTTGTACATTTCTCCTCCTGTTTTGTTATCTCTTTCGTGTTTTCTACCACTTTATCATCTCGTATTATTCTGCGATTGTTCTTTTCATCATCCTGTATTCCCTCAGACGTCACAAATTAAATTTCCTCTTGTTTTATCATTCTCTTTCTTCCATGTTCTATCTGCACAACGTTCTCTCTAAGGTTGCAAGAGAAAGCCTTGAAAATGGACTGAACCATCATGAACCAAATTTGGAATAGATATTATTCCAACCATTCAACAGTGAAGATGGAAATCTCATTTAGTATGAATGCATTTTCGATGACTAGAATTCAAGATGTCGAACTCCCATTTTTGCGAGATTTTACCCTCAGAGAAATAAAGCAAACCAACACTCCAGACTTCTTGTTATCTTTTACACTGGCTGTCTGTCTGTTTCATGTGTTTCCCCTACTGAGGATTCATTTTCAAACATCATTTACCCATCGACCTCAGCTTCAACTCGCACATTTCGTCCCATATTCGTACTTCCCTCCTGCTCAATCTGATTGTAATTCATCTGGACCTTCTCTGAAAACATATGAACATCACTGCCGTCCATTTAGAGTCCCTGAAGACAGAAACTTGCCGTTTCTCCAAAAGGTTGAGTAACGTTTAAAAAAAGAAAATAGGGGTGTTAAACGACACGCACGTTTCGCTAAGAGGATAGGTAAACCCCACCAGATCTTCGAAACAATTCGTGTCCAAGTGAGCAAAAACATTGCGGATATATGACCAATATATATATATATATATATATATATAACACCCGGGCGGCCAAGAGCTTCACAGCATTTCCACCATACCCGCCAAATTTCGTCACATCGAACCTCTAGTGACAGAAGGGCTACTCGAGGACCCAACACCTGGCACAGAGGGAGGGAGGGTCACACACACACGGACCCTACACGACCCAGCTATAATGACAGGTGGCACGATATGTACTGCTGGATAACGTGACACTCAAAGCTCTTACTGAATACAATGGAATAATCGTAATCAAGAGGAAAATTAGCCCGTATTGCAGAACAGCTGTGTATGGCCTTTCTTCACTTTTAACCATTAAATTAGTGGAGACTAGAATACTTTCTAGCACACACACACACACACACACAAACACAATTTATATATATATATATATATATATATATATATATATATATATATATATATATATATATATATATATATATGTGTGTGTGTGTGTGTGTGTGTGTGTATGTGTGTGTGTGTGTGTGTAATAATAATAATAATAATAATAATAATAATAATAACAATAATCTCGGAGTCTGAGGTCTTGACAATGACAGAGAGGGTATTCATAAATCTCCAGGAACACGTACTGACAGCCAATCAAAACCCAGTTCCCGGGGAGGGGTCTGAGTTTCAGAAGAATGCACAGGTTTACCCGAGCCGTGGCTGAGGCGTCGTGCGGTGAGGGGAATGGCCTGCCACTCCTCCTTGACGCTGGTGAATTGCTCCATTCTGAGGCACCCGCTCTCTATCCTGCCTCCCGGCTCGAGCTATTTTCTCTGCAGCGCTATATATTTTGTGGCACAGACTCTTCTGTGTGGCACCGCTCTATTTCACGGCCCGAATTTTGAGGCATCGCTCTATTTTCAACGGCTGACTTTTGAGGCATCGTTCTATTTCACGCCTGACTTACGAGGCGTCGTTCTATCCTTACCCCCCCGTGGTTTTTAAAGGCATCGCTCTATCCAACGACCGGTCTCAGTCACAGCGCTCTATGCTAACAGTGACTGTTAGAGCAATGCTCTATTTCACGGGCGATATATATATATACATATCTTTTTTTTTTGTAGGACAGCTCTATTGAGCTGCTGACTTATGTAGCACTGTTATGGTGACTGGGAGGATGGGCGCCCCGACCTGGTGAAGGAAGGAGACATTTGCAACACCATCTTGCAACCGCCATGTCGGGGGCCACCGTTATAGAATGAGGACGACTTTTGTGGTGGTGAATTCCGCCGCATTGCTCTTAAAAATGGAAATTCGTATGCTGCTAAATCATATATATATATGTATATATATATATATATATATATATACATGTGTGTGTGTGTGTGGTGGAGACTCATCATTTTCTATGCAGTCCTATTTTTGTGGCAGTGAACTTTGTGCCGTTGCTCTGTATCCTGTGATGGTACTACCCCTCGTGGGACCTGCAATTTAAAGTAGTTTATTGCGAAGTGACGATCATTAGCCCCAGAATGCCTGCAGCACCACCGTATGTTTAGCTCGGGGGCCTTGTAGAGTAGACTCGATTCTTACTGGTTCCCGTTTTATTTGGTAAAGTGATTGTTACACTCAGTAACAACGATCATATACGACAAAAATCAATGAAATACACAACGAAGATACATTATGCAACAACACGTAAAGCGTTTGTTCTGTTTCCCAGTGTTCCCCAAAATTCTACAGGTATATCCAAATATGCTGTGCGAGGGACGTGAATTTTACTGTCAAGTCTATTTTCCCTCGCTGCTCGGACACTGAATAAACACCGTCTTACTCGCCTATTTGTTGTTGTTCCTCCTTGCCTTCCTGCTTGCCCTGCTTGCCCTTTGTGCATTCTGCTTGGCCTTCCTGCTTGTTTACACATACACATGAGTGCGTGTGAGAAGCGACCCAGCAATATATACTGACCCTCTTTACATGCGGCGCGGGACGTGACCCCCAAGATATACCGCAATATCCCGGGCATATATTGCTATATATCACCATGTATAATGCGGCAGCAGGCCACAATACCCTAGGGCCTCTTCCCTCACATACAACCAAGTTATACATCACGAAATTTGACAGTAAATCCGTATACCCGCGAGGCCCACTGCCCGATATCTTCCTAGATACACCTGAACCACTTCAACCAATTTCTGCCTGAATGCAACGTTTCCTGTTATATATTCCTTTGACTGTGTGTGTGTGTGTGTGTGTGTGTGTGTGTGTGTGTGTGTGTGTGTGTGTATTCCACTAAAATCTCCATATCTAACCAGATTATACCATAAAGAATGAGTGAGTGAGAGGGAATACGTAACTCACATTCAAACAGGCCGCGACCGTAACCTTTTGGGTTGACCTTTCCCCTCCCGCACCCATACTGTCTTCCTCCCTTCACCACCTGCCTTCCTCACCGCTTTCCTTCCCCGTCTCACTTACCTCCTCCCCCCTCAACCTTCCTCCCTACCTTTCCCCTCCCTTCATGTCGCTCTCCTTGCGTCTGCCGTCAGGACGAGGCGTCGACAGCCTAGAATTTCCCTCTTGAAATAGCAACTCTTGAAATAATTACGAGGGGCGGCTTATCTTTCCCAGTGGGTGGTGTTTGCTAAGCTTCCCTCCACCTCTTTTGCCTACGTGTGCGTAGCAGTCAAGCTTGTGCCACGGCCTCCAAAGTCAACCACCCGGTTAAAATATTCGGAACTCATGGCCGTAAAATATCTATCTCCTGTGAACATCTGGTAAGTAGTATTTGTACTAACTTCAGCAAACAAACTTTTGCGATGGAAACAAAAATGGGTGTTGGGAACTAGTCTTGCAGATGAGACCGTTCACCGTTTTCTTTTCTTTCCAGTGAAGGAAAATGGAATAAAAGGTAGCTTCAAGGCCCCTTGTACAGACAGCCCCTACCGGTACATCTAGAATAGGACCTGGGACCTCAGGCGTCCAACGGAAGAGCAACGAACTCCTTTCAAGAAAACAACTCCAGTTGTCTACCCAGAAGCCATGCGTCTGCTGGTGGGATGAGGTTCATCCCTCCTGCCTTCCTTACAGCCTGCGGGAGAGAGAGAGAGAGAGAGAGAGAGAGAGAGAGAGAGAGAGAGAGAGAGAGAGAGAGAGAGAGAGAGAGAGAGAGAGAGAGAGAGAGAGAGAGAGCTCTGGATCTACCAAGGGAGGTAAGAGACAGGACCCTGATGTCTCGTACTTTAACACGCTTTTATCTTTTATTCATAGTCTGCTGTGACAGGAGTATTAGGCTCCTTGAGCATGCCTCACCGCTGAATGCCTCCTGCTACCTCCCTCCCTCCTTCTCTCGGAATTCACTAACATGACCTGCTACTTAGGTACTCACTACTGACTTGGTGAGTAACGCAGACATACCTCTAGGTCCTCGTTCTTGACTCGTTGAGTAACGTTGCAAACTAAGTATGCCCTAACTCTTGAATCGGTGAGTAACATAAACTTTCTACCCTGGTCATCATCCTCGACTCGATGAGTAACGCTGCTAACAACGTAGGTCCTCACTCATGACTCAGGTAAGTACAGCAGACTTATTCCAAGTCCTCATTAATGAGCCGGTGATTAACGAACACACCTTGCTCACTCCCCACCCGGCGATCAACGTTGCCTTCCTCAATCCCCACCCGGGAATCAACGCTTCTTTCCCCACTCCTCACCCGATCAACGCTGCCTTTCTCAATCCCCACCCGGGAATCAACGCTTCTTTCCCCACTCCTCACCCGCTGATTCAACGCTGCCCTCCTCACGCCTCACCCGGCGATCAACGCTACCTTCTTCACTGCCCACCCGGTGATCAACGTTACCTTCCTCAATCCCCACCCGGTAATCAACGCTTCTTTCCTCACGCTTCACCCGCTGATTTAACGCTGCCTTCCTCACTCCTCACCCGGTGATCAACGCTGCCTTCCTCACTCCTCACCAAGGAAGCAGCACAGCCAGGACCCTCCCTCCTGATGCACTGGCCTCACACAGCCACCTAACACCAATCTTGTGGCGGTGTCTTCAATACTTGCCTGGCGTACAGCACCAGCCTCTGACGGCCCAAGAGACGAACTCCAATTTCTCACATTTTTCTCCTTTTCCTCCACTCCCTCCCTCCTGCTGTGCTGTACCTCTCATCGCACTTCTACTGCTACGACGACCCCCTTCCACCTTCTCCACTGCTGTGGTGGGCTGCGTCTTTCTTCACGCTGAGACGCCCCTCTTCCATCTTCAGCATGTTCCATCTTTTCCTCTGCCGCAGCGGGTCCCATCAACCTTGCTCCTACTGTGGCGTACTCCTTCCCTTCCCCCATCCTCCGGCTGCTGCACTACAGCCTCTGTCAGTGCGTGCGGTCCCCCCCTCCCCCCCAACCCCCTTGAGGAGCTCCCCTGGGCGTGTCGCGGTAGTGGTGATGGCGGCGGCGCCGGGGCACGCGACGACACTGACAAATGGTTCCCTCTGCTTCAACAACAACCACAAATTTCTTAACCTCAAGCATGAGACGCGGCGCTCTTCACCCTGATGCATGAGAACGCCACTCTGCCTTTGGGCTGGGGCAGGAGGGGACTATACGTGGACAGGACGCAACGCCTTGGGGCGTGGGCACGAATGTATGTTTTTGAGCGTACCCAGGGTTCTGTGCATGAAGGACGCTATGCCTGGCACAAAGATTGAGCACCATGCCCGTCTGATGCGTAGGTAAGGCGCTAAGTTCAACGCATGGATTGGACGCTACACCAGGTGCGTGAAACAGGGAGCTGGCATAAGGAGGACTTAAGATATGATGCGTGAACAGGGCAATAAAGCGTGATTCATGAGGAGAGAATCACTCATACAAAGTGTGGGCGACATACCTGGTGCGGCGATATGGGTCGAGTGTGGACGTTATGCCTGGGTAGCTGGTGCACTGCAAGTCGCGCATATACACAGAACGCCGTTCCTGGTGAGTGGGAGGAGCCGCAGAAGCTTGCTGACGCCTGAGCACCGGTGCTGAGCACATGGTAGGTGGGGCACGACCGACCAGCCAACACTCGGCTCTCACAAGAATATGTCAAAGGGATACATTTCCTCTTTATAGCCTTCTTCCTCACACTGATAGCTCAATTTCCGTAGCCACACCCGAACCCCAGCTCAGCTCTCACTGCTCCGCCCCACTTTATCATATCCGCAGCAAAACGTAAAAGACTGTTATTTCCTTTCTCTTTCTCTCTCACCCTGCGGTAAGCGCTACGCGTTGGTCCTTCCATGTCTGCAAAACTTCCTCATCGGTGCTCGCTCCTAAGTAGGTAAACACGCTCTCTCTCTCTCTCTCTCTCTCTCTCTCTCTCTCTCTCTCTCTCTCTCTCTCTCTCTCTCTCTCTCTCTCTCTCTTCGTGCCTTCCTCCGTCTCCTTTCATCACCGTCTCGTTACTTAGGACGGGTGATCATTCCGACCTGTGTCTCCGTGACGTACCGCCGACGATCTCATTAACGCTTCAATGCTCACACTTGTGTCAGCTAAAGAGATGAGCCCAACTGCTCCAGTGACGCTGGATGACACCGGATAACGTCCTCGCTCGCTGGGACTGTGCCGCGCGCCCCAAGTGCTTCCATGGCGATAGTGTTATGATAACACGTGGCGATAATGATGACTGGTGGGCCAGCAACGAGCCTGGACGGGACTGGACTGACCCCGGAGATTCTACAACGTTCTGTAAGGGGAAGATAACCCCTAGAGTGTGCAGGATACTTTCTTAACGCAAGACAGATTCATAAGTACCCGGAACAACAGTGTGAGGTTCAAGAGAAGGTGTACAATAAGGTGTAGAGCTAACAGTGTCTTCAACAGTGAACTTGTAGAACACTGGATTAAACTAACATGGGATTCTGTCACAGCAAAGACTCAATGCATTTCCAACACGACTACATGGCGTTCCTGCATGACTATTTTCTCCGTCCGCTGATGCGATGGAGGGAGTGGTGGGTAGGTGATGGGGAGTGAGGAACCTTCTGCCTTAATATCTTGTCTCCATCTATAGTGGTGGATGGGAGGAAGCCGTCTGCTTCCCTAATCCCGTCTCCATTCATTGCGGTGGTTGCGGAGGGGGCCTTCTGCTTTATTAATATTTCCATCAATATACATCCAGAATACAGGATGTTATCACTGTCCAACAGCTGATAATTCGTCATACGCCATGACGTATTCTATCACCTGGTCTTCTCATGTACTGACACGACATAATTCGTCATACGCCATGAAGTATTCTATCACCAGGTCTTCTCATGCACTAACACGACGTAATGGAAGGGACAACCCTAAGAGGTCATAGCATACTGGAGGGGGCAACAACAGGAGACGCCGTCTTACGTGAAGGCAGATGATGTACGTATGGGAAGACATTCTGGGAAGAAAATGAAATCATGGACGGTCAATGCGAGGTGGGTCCGTACCTCCCACGCGAAAATTCTTCACTGGGAGTTCACTGTCCTAGATGCTGAGGGAAGCGCTGCTTTTCACTAGTCGGAATTTACAGCTTCCCACCCCCCTAAAATATCATTCTTCTACTTGCTTTCACCACCGAACACAATATCCCCGACGTATGTGGAAAAGAAGAAATGCACAACCACACAGCTGATGACGATGGCACACGCCGAGTACGAAAGCTTAAAACAGGAGAGAAAAAAAGGAGGAGATAATGTAACGACTTAAAGACGATGAGGGATGCCTACAAGGGGAACGACCGACCGACCCCATCAGTAACAGATAATAATAGGCAAGACCTTACTGGAGTCACTGAGGACCAGGCACGGACCCTGACCGTCACCAGGAGGCCAGCCTCCTACTCTCATGTCACACGCACGCGACTCCTCAAGGAATTTCGTGACTCCCACGAACACTGGGAAAACAGAAGCTATAATGGAAGAAGCTTAAGTCACAGTTCACGAGCCGTGACTGCGAGTGCACTCATGAATACAAGGACGCACGCACGCACGCACGCACGCACAGCAAGAAACTCGCTGTACTGTCCTCTATGTACTAATGGGCTTTGAACATCTATTAAGACAAGCACGATTATCTCGCAACAACATCATGTACAACTAATTACGCATGACAAGCTGAAACTGACCCAACGTAAGTACATAAACAAACGAACACACAGAAAACAATGCGCGCATTGCACAAGCTTGACATGCGTTGACTTATATATATATATATATATATATATATATATATATATATATATATATATATATATATATATATATATATACATACAATCGCCACAGGAAAGAGAAAATCTAAACAATGGCATTTCCTTTTCTCCTTAAGATATGTACAATGAAAATGAGAAGGGGAACTGAGAGAGAGAGAGAGAGAGAGAGAGAGAGAGAGAGAGAGAGAGAGAGAGAGAGAGAGAGAGAGAGAGAGAGATTGACGAGGGGGGGTGGTGGGGCGGGGGGCGGTCACCAAGGGGGTTGCGTATTCCACCCTCACCCCCGTCCCAACCCCCACCGCCCCACCTACCGGTCCATTACCCAACATTTCACAAATCCGATTAGAGCTGACCGGAAAATCGCATACCGGATTACTGGGATCGAATTCTGGTAATACTTTAGACACGGCTGATGCATCAAACAAAACTGTTATTTCCCGTCCAGCCAGTCATGAGCACGGCCACGGGGATTTTCTTATGGAAATCCGCTCTATTCGGCTGCTGAGGATTCGCGGATATGTTTTTCGCTACACTTGGGAGAGCGTGTTTGACGTGCGCGCATGACGCAGTAATTATGTATTTACGAGCCTTTTGTTCCTCGGGGCACTGAGGTGTGTGTGTGTGTGTGTGTGTGTGTGTGTGTGTGTGTGTGTGTGAGAGATCCATCGAGAGGAGGCGATCGCTGACACTCTGGTCGTCCCACTCACCCCACCTTACGTTGATTGACGAGGTCGTCTTCTTGGGGCCCCAAGATGCTGTGTTGCTCAGTTGTTCCGTCGGGCTGTTGTTTGGAGGAGACAGCGGCTCGGAGGCCCGCGAAGCCACCATACCCTGGCTGGTCTGGTAACACTTTCGAGATGTTTACCCAAGGTCTTCTTAAATTCCTCCCTTAAACTAGACCAAAGCGTGGCCGACGGATGAAGGCACGGCGTTGAACACAGCTGGGCCCCGGATGTTTATTGCTGACCATTATCCTACACACTGCACGTTTAGATATCAGTGATATCACATTACGGTCTGCCGTGTGCGCCGCCGTGAGAATACGGAGCCACTTCCCGGAGTAAGTTGGGCATCGTGCCATTTAGGATTTTCCAAGAACAATTTATGATCTATCTCCCCCGTCTGTTTTGAGCTGGTCCCAGCGGATCAGATCCTTTATAGTGTCAGTGCGGAAGTGGAAGATATTTTTGCACGCTTTCTAGCTGCAATTTCGCCCCACACTTTGAAGGGTGACGTTGATACACGGCAGTAGTCATCGGTTCGGGGAATGAATTAGCGCCTTTGAGGAACGTCAAGCCCGTTGTTGTTTTCCCCCTTCTGTCTTGGAGGTTCATATATAAAAATCCAGCCTGGCCTCTTTTTTTTTTTCCGGGGAGGAGGTCACTGTTGAGTTCTGTTGTGCCCGCTGAAAGTGATGTCTTCAGAAATTACAACGTCCAGGCCCACCACGCTGATCTGTCGAGACATGCTGATAGTTCCTCTCTCTCCATCTTTCTTCACTTTATAACGGAGTGGCTGTAACTTTTCGCCTTCGAAGAGCATGTGGACACATGGCATAGGAGACGCGTTCTGTACGCCGATTATACTCTCTTGTTTTCCTTGTCGATTTTGCGCAACTGTTCATCGGAGCTACTCCCGGCTATACAGTGTTGTCTCTCAGCCATTTCCACCTTATTTGTGGCAGGGTGAAGTACCCTGGGAAGATTGTATTGGAACAAGGTTTTTCGAGGTAGTCTTCTGCATTTCTTTTGGGTTCTATGAATTCTTGCAGTCCTGCGTCTGGAGAGAGAGAGAGAGAGAGAGAGAGAGAGAGAGAGAGAGAGAGAGAGAGAGAGAGAGAGAGAGAGAGAGAGAGAGAGAGAGAGAGAGACAGACAGACAGACAGAGAGAGAGGTATAAGGCTTTCGATCTTGACAACTAACACTTTCACTATATCGTCTGGGGAATCTACGAGCCGCAGTATTAAGAAAATAGAATCGTTCACGTAGAATCGACTCCTCTACGTGGCCCATCTATCATGTCACAACTGCTGTGATTCGGGGTCCAAGGCTCACTGTTCAAATAATCTTTTACGTGAGTTTCTGTGTAGGCTGACTCAGCCAGAGGTGTTGTTCCTGTATAATGGCATGCCGAATGGTAGGGGCATTTCTCCTTGAGGGTTCTATCGTTACTCTGTTCTTTTCCCACTGTTGTGTCGGATGCTCGCTTGTGGGACTGGGTCTCCGTCGATGGCTGGTCCCTTCCCTCACTCTCCGAGATGGCTGGGGTCGGTGGGTGCTCCGTCGACAGCTGGTCTCTGACACGCCGGTCCCCCTCCCTCCTTCACTCTCCCAGATGGCTGGGGGTCTTTGGGTACTCCGTCGACAGCTGGTCATTGAGGCACAGTATCGAGTGGCTGGACGGAGAATATATCGCCCAGCTGATGGATTGCTTCAAGCCACTTACAGTAATGACTCCCACCTCCCACGCCGCAACAGCGGAACAGCAATTCCGTTGCTTTCATCGCAATACCTTCACTTCTCTCTCTCTCTCTCTCTCTCTCTCTCTCTCTCTCTCTCTCTCTCTCTCTCTCTCTCTCTCTCTCTCTCTCAGATACGAGGTGGTTGGTAAGTGGTAGGCACCAATAACCTGGGAAGTATCATCGGTACTACCCGCCTGAGTGTGACCAGGAGGGTCAGTGGCGTCCGCGCTGCGAGCCAACGCTTGCAGTGGCTGTCAAGTTGCGCTCGTCTGCCCCAGGTAGTTTGCCTTTTTTCTTCTGCCTCACCCCGCACGTGACCTGCTGGCTTTCAGTACGCAAACGTACATTCTTTCCAACCTAACACATAACACATGGCGTGTAACTCACATACTGCGTTCGACGGAGCCATAGATATTCCTGTGGTGAGCGCTACGCGTTAGCCCTACCTTCTGGCAAAATGTCTTCGTAAGTACTCGTAGGTAAGTAAGTAAGTACCCTCTCCTAGTCTCGACATTTGCTCTCTCTCTCTCTCTCTCTCTCTCTCTCTCTCTCTCTCTCTCTCTCTCTCTCTCTCTCTCTCTCTCTCCCCCCACCCATTTTCTCCTTCTCTTATTTCAGTTTTCGATATCGTTCCATTCCCAACTTTTTTCTCTTATCTCATTCCTCTTCGTCTCTCGTCCAGCCGCTCCCGCCCCTGCGCCACACCTACCTTCATCACTCACCTCCCCCGCCTCTCTGAAATACAAGTCGACTCCGAGGAAAAATACGTATGCTTTGCCGCTGGGAATTTAAGGCCTTCTGTATCTCAAATCTAAATTCATGGGGCACTTGGTCGGGCCAGCTTGCATTACACAACAGGGTGGTTCCGGCCACGCCTCTCCAGCCACACCTCACTCCTCTCCACTTCCATCCCCCCATTCATATCTTACATCAGTCTTACGCATCGCATTCAGTGGCCTGATGTCGGTTGGTCGTGTGGCCATTTGGGCTCCAGGCCTAACTGAGAGAGAGCCAGGGTCGTTCATTAGGTCGTCAACGTCATGATATAATCAACAAATCGAAAAGAAAGAAATATCTTGAACGCCCTCTTCATGTGTTCATGATAACTTTAAGACAGTACAAACACTCGCAGTGCGTCCATAGCCCTTACGGCTGATAGTCTAAATATCACCCATACTTTAAGATAAGGATAACGATACAGTCTACCTCGCTGCACCTTATGTTTAGAAGGCTGGGACCACTCGCAATCATCTGGGCGACAGGTATAGTCAAGTATAGTTACCATGCAAGGGTTTCAGTTGAAATGACCCCATCACTATAAATGCCATCATATATCATCATTATATATTTAAGACCCGACGTTAAAACTCTGACCACAAGATAGCGTAAGTAATGCGTCTCCCTGGTCGGATTTTAATCGCCTGTCTGACCTACATAACTCAACAGACTGTCTGTTTACACTTTCATGTGTATGACTGATACATATCGTTTAAAATTAAGGTACGAGGTCAAACACCTGTATATCATCACCGTCCAACCAATATATATCACCAGCATTCAGGGATACAAGTGATATATATGTATATGTATATATATATATATATATATATATATATATATATATATATATATATATATATATATATATATATATATATATATCAATACGTAATAACTGCACCAAGCAACCGTGAGGGACAGTAGTATCGTCAAGTACACAACGTCTTGTGAAAACTGACAGCTGGTGCCAGTACCAGGGCGCAATTTCCATCTCCCGATTGTTGGCAGAAATTCTGCAGGAACGCGGCCCCGGTGCGTTCCGCCGGCCTCAAGTTACAACAGACATGACGACACCAGCAGGTCTTTCTTGATTGGTTCCCTTGTAGAGTGTGACAACCTCCCTCATCACCGGGACAAACCATCCTGTAATGTCTTCCTGCACTTGGTATCTTCGCCTCTGTCCGGTGCAATGTTTCCTTAAACATGGATTTCTGTATCAAATGATCATAAACATTGAAGACCTTTTTAATGTGTGTGTGTGTGTGTGTGTGTGTGTGTGTGTGTGTGTGTGTGTGTGCGCGCGCGTACCCTAAGACCCTTCATGTCCTCGGTACAACTTACATAAAGTATATACCGTGAATTACCACCCCATCGCAATGCTCTTCCAAGACGCACACACAACACCACAACACAATGCGACCCGTGTACCCGGCCGGTGGACGTGGCCAGCTTCCTAGGTGCTGCAGGAGCGTCATAATGGGAGAATGAGTAAAAAAAGGTAGGGTGTATATATATATATATATATATATATATATATATATATATATATATATATATATATATATATATATATATATATATATAAAATCTTGGCAACCATAAAAATCACAGATACACACACACACACATCGCAGTCCACGCCAGTTACCCACGCTGTTACACCTAACAATAGCCTCGATCAGGCGTTTCCATCCCGCCCGCAACAGGATCAAGAGCAGTCCCAAATAAATTCAGATTCTACGAGACTCGTGACCCAAGTTATGCCCCCGAGCATCAAGTCAGCCGTTCCCCGCCATCTTTATGGACAAAGCGGACAATACAGGAAAAAAAAAATAAATAAAAAGAATAGACGGGGACCTTGGCACGTACCATAACTCTGGCGATGATAGTCTTTACTGACCTGACGCTCGGTGGGGAGAGGAGGAGGAGGAGGAGGTTAGGGGGTCACGCAGACGGGGAGACTAGCGGCTGGGGGACGTGGGAGGGGGAAGGTGTGGGCGGTTGAGGTGAGATGGAGAGGAGGAGGAGGAGGAGAAGGTAAGGGATGAGTGGGAGAACAAAGAAAGTGAGGAGTGAAAGAGCTGGTGTCTAAAGAAGAAGAAGAAGAAGAAGAAGAAGAAGAAGAAGAAGAAGAAGAAGAAGAAGAAGAAGAAGAAGAAGAAGAAGAAAAGAAGAAGAAGCAGTAGATGAGAAAAGGAGGAGGGAGGAGGAAGAGAGGGAGGAGGAGTAGGCCGGGTTAGAGGTCAAGGAGGGAGGACCCACGCTGCTGTGCCTCATCACTATAATTTGCTGGGCGAGTCCCATAACGCACGCCGACCGAGGAGCAACACCCGCTGATGTGCCTGGCTCTTGGGGTCACGACGACGACGAATACACCCAGATCCAGGGAAAAGAAGGGGGCCAGGTGGGGGTCATAGAGGCGGCAACCTCACACGAGAGAAAGACAAGTCGAATCTCGAGCACAATAAATATATATATATATATATATATATATATATATATATATATATATATATATATATATATATATATATATATATATATGAAAACATTATTCAGTTAGGTCAGGTAAAGGTATGAGAGGATGGGAGTGAAATCATCATTTTCTTATACAAAACATTTAAAGCCATGATCAACCTAGACAGACCCGCAGACGAAGGGCATCCCCAAAACACAGCCAAGCCTTAAGATCAGCCCCAAACGACCGGTGACAAACTCGTTAACCAGTGGATCCAGGACGACGAAGGGATGACAGCCGTCGATAACGCATGATCCGCACCGTCTGAGCATTGCTGGCACCTGCCCCAGCCTGACTCAGTGAACAAGGGATGCCTGACTCAACCCAAAGTGGTCTAGATCGCCCCCCTTGAGTGGCCTAAATCAACCAAGACTGATCGAAGGGTGACCCAAATCGTCCTACAGGATGATCGAGCACAACTTCAATCATGCAGAAGCGTGTGAGAATCGTTCAGACTGACCTCCACGATACACGACGAGGTGATCCCCAGGTCCGACAATGAGGGACGTACAGCAACTCGCCTCGCCTCGTGAGAACGGGAAATAACACTTCCAAGCCAAGAAGCCGACCAAGATTTGAACAAGACAACCCGAAAGTGAAACGACTCACCTTCAGTAGGACGGTTCGACCCTTCATATAACGGCCTGACCCTTCACCTGACCCTTAAAGGTAGGGCCAAAGACCAGGTCAACATGCCCTAAAGGGTCGTGTATCTCCAGGCTCAGGGACTGTACCGTCGTGCTCAAGGAGATACAGTTATAAAAACGACATGAACAAGACCTCTAAAATGACGAAGTGTGTGTGTGTGTGTGTGCGTGTGGTGTGTGTGTGTGTGTGTGTGTGTGTGTGTGCGTGTGTGTGTGTGTGTGTGTGTGTGTGTTTCAAGATGACCTAAATAGACCATGGATGACCAAGACCTGCCCAGGTTGGCTGAGGAGGAGGAGGACTTGGGCCGGACACTGGGTGGCTCTAGGCATGCGACCAGTGCCACAGTAATGACGTGCAAACACCCGCAGACCTGCACACTCACTGACACGCAGACGAAGGGTAAACAAAGAAGCGCGGGAGACAAGCAAGGAGGGAACTGGAAGTGAGATAAGGAGCGCGAGGAGTGAGGAAGGCGATGAAAAAAGGCAAGAGAGAGAGGAAGAGGGTGATATAGATAAGATTAAATGATATGAAGCCCACAACGAAAAGAGGAGGAGAAGGAGAGAGAGGTTAAAGGAACAGAGATAAAAGAAGGAAGGTGGGCAATGAAAAAAAAAATGTGAGGTGTTAAGAAAGGAAAATGATAACTTGCTATGAAGAAACCCGGTGGAGGACACATACCCGGCAACACCGCGACAAATAACACCACAAGAACTTCGACAGCATTACGAGAGAACACGTCGTTCTCCAGTAAATGTAATATCTAACTAAATCCACGTCCTCGGAATGGATACAGAGCTACCACCCGAGTGTAAAGGCAAGTGAGCTAAAAATGTATGTTTAATGAAGACTTGCCGCTGAAAAGACAGGGAGAAATTTCATTTACGCAAGTGATGCAACAACTATATATATGTACACACACACACACACACACACACACACACACACACACATATATATATATATATATATATATATATATATATATATATATATATATATATATATATATATATCAACCAGGGAGGCTGTATCATTGGGAGTACAATCTCGTCAAGGAACTTTGCAATGAGGAGACGAAAGGAAGAAATAGCTTACAAATCAAAGACAATGAGAGAGAGAGAGAGAGAGAGAGAGAGAGAGAGAGAGAGAGAGAGAGAGAGAGAGAGAGAGAGAGAGAGAGAGAGAAATGGGGTAATATTTCATCCAGTAGTTGAGAATGTCACCTCGGCTGGACCTGTGTGAGCTGGAATCGTGATAATGTGAATCTGGTGCGAAAGGCGTCCGTGTGGAACAGATACACACAAAGAGTATGACAGTAGAGAAAACATGTACAGGAAAAAAAAAAACGTTCGTCTGTGTATATACTGCAATTATGAGCTGGGTAAAAGTACAAGAGCTCACAGAAATGAGTTGTAGGCTGTGTTAAAAGAAAATGAAGTGGGAGCGGAGGGAGTCTGCTGCAGGCAAAACCCTGAGAGAGAGAGAGAGAGAGAGAGAGAGACCTGGTCAGGACGACCTGGGGGTAAAAGCCAGTGGCTTCGAGCTGCTGCGGGGGTTTACTAAGTACCTCTTGTGTCCCAAGTACGCGTTAGATATGATCTCGGCCAGTTATACGAGGACAAGGGTACTGCCCAGGGAACGATGTACATACCTGGTACTCATCCGTCGGCAGCAGACTCCCTGGTCCCTCCGTTCGAACCACACCGTCTCCCTTCCACGGTTTTGTCCCATTCCAGAACAGGATTATTCCCGTGTGCATGTTCTGCACCAGTCCCTCCAGTGTTCTCGCGTCTCCTGTCCCCAGCGGCAACTGTGACAAACGTTTAGCCGGATCGCCACGCAGCAGTGAATGATCTTGTCACGTCTTCGAGCTCAGCAATTTGAGCTTCTTCAAAAAAGGTGACACAGGTCCACAGTCACACTCTGAGGCGCGCGAGTCCCTGGCCATCTACACAGCTTCATCGCCGTCAAAGAGAGCACCACCGGTAGCCTGGGCATCAGGAAGGTTAAACAATGACAATGAATTGAGCCATAGTTGCGCTGCTGATCACGTTCTCCTCACAGGTACTTATATTCATTCCCTTATGCCTCACTTTCACGCAGGATGCTGGCATCCATTACCGCACAAGTCACACCCCTCCTCATTCCTTACATTAACTCTACACAAGACGGAAAAAACTCACAACATATTTCTTTACTCTCTACTGTAGGCTTTCCTCTCCCTACAACTTTATAACCGTGGCAGCGCATCGGTCCCATGACGCTCCGGCGCTGAATCGGAACGCCGAGCCGCCACCGGTCGGGGAGGGCTGGACGGCTTCCGAGAACCTCTTCACCCACACCAAGCGACTGGGACCACTCCATCTCTTCCCACACGGCTCCTAATCCCTGGCTTTTGTTCTAGTCATTTCTGCAATATTCATGGTCTGAAATCGACCTCCCTTCTGAAGTGCACTATGTGTATGCTTCCTCCACTGCTTCTACTTTACACTATCAAATCTCCATCTCCAAATGCAATCACTTTTATTGTTTTCGTTCTAAGGACAATATATATTTAAATATATACATATATATATATATATATATATATATATATATATATATATATATATAATATATATATATATATATATATATAAAACGTGGTCACAACAAGGCACCTGTGCAAATCAGCCGACATTTTCTTTCACAGTAAATGATTAAACAGACAAACCAGATACCCCTGAAAACTCAATAATCCCAAATGCCACCAACCAATCAGGAATGACAATCACCTCAGACAACATACGCTGATGCCCTCAAGTTCGAAATACAACCAAAATTTGTTGGAAAAAAAAATAAGAAATAAGAATCACCGTCTGGCCTCACTTCCGGCAGAACGTCTCTTATGCGCACCAAATAATCTTCGATAGGACACACTCGAACTTCCCCGTCAAATAAATTGCGCGGCACAAGCATGCCGCGCACATCACCTGGTCCCGAAGACTCGACCGATCAGTTATTCAAACCCACCCGGATTAAGCTGAGGAAATAATGGAACGTTGTTTACATGAGATAACCTTCGGTTAGTTGGGATGCTAGTCTGCTGACGTAGACGAGCCTAAGATTCAGTTCGACTAGGGATTCATATTTTTTTTTTCGCTTTTTTATTTCAGTATTAAAATTCCAAGTGGATTTTTTGACTAACTGTGACGCATAACTACAGTTCTGAGGGTCTATATACCGACGAGTGTTGAGGCCTCCTGGAAGCCCAGAGGTAAAGCCGTCACTATAGCCTCTCCAAGCCTGTTATCGAGGCCTTATGTCCACTGGTAAAGGCGGCGACCCTACAAAACACACTATCACTATCATGACTTCGCCTCCATGCACGGGTATAGCACCACGCTCGATGATACCTGATCAGATCCCACAAAGTGAACATGGTAGAAGACGCTTGCATTCACGTTTGCATCTACCAGTTCTGCGTCGACCAATCACCCACTGCTTCTTTGTATCTATCTGGGGGAGTGAGTTCAACTCCCGCGGGGCCCCATCTCTTGATCTTTCTCCACTGTAACTATTCTTTTTAAACTTCTGTATGCCGCTCACAATCACGGTCTCATCATTCGGTTTACTCCATTCACCCTCTGCTCTTATAACATGAAAGCACTTTTCACATCTATTCTGATAACTCCCTTGCTTGATCTCATGTTATCCCTACATCTTTCGAAAAAGCTAGTTTACATACTTAAACGCTGTGATCAGATCACCCCTTACTCTTCTCTTTTCCATTCTGGAAATATCTAAAGCCTCTAACCTTTTTCCCTGTAATTCAACTCCCTTAACTCTGGCCCCATCTTTGTTGTTGAAGCACGTTCTAGCTTTGGCCTTACGTAGGTCAAGAAGAGCTCAGTGAATATTTCCTCAGGCACGTTCCTCAATGCAAGTCTATCATCTGGGAATAGATCTTTGGTCTTCTCGAGTGTCAACTCAATGTGGGACTCTGGCGACAGGTTAGGGATGATCTCATAAGTCTCTCCCACACAGATCCTGCAGCTTATTTCTTGTTTGATAACGTTCGTGTGTGTGCGCGGTGTGTGCGCGCGTGTGTGTGTGTGTGTGTGTGTGTGTGTGTGTGTGTGTGTGTGTGTGTGTGCGCGCGCGCGCCCGTGCGTGCGTGCGTGCACGTCTACCCTCACCAGCCGTGCAAGAAAACACCGGTTAGTTTCTGCTTCAGAAATCCAAAACCACACCACATTATGTACACTTCTTTTACATACTTTCAACAAAAGACTTTACTTACCGCCGCGTAGTTCATTCTCCTCCTCAACCTGCGATTACATTAGTTCTCAGAACCACTTGAAAAATAGCTTTTTCAGGGGGATGTAACAAGCACGGCCGCGAGCTGTGCTTAAATTGTTCTGGCATGCACACAAGCGCGTATCCATCCAAACATGTATTTGTGAACGTCAACAGATGATTTTCACTTATGTGTACTACCTTCTATATACACATGTGTAATCATTATGTATATATATATATATATATATATATATATATATATATATATATATATATATATATATGTGCTGTGAGTGTGTGTGCGTGTAAAGTCAACCCATACAACCACGCCCATCCACCTACCCTCCACCAAGCACTCGATACAGTGAAAACAAAAGAGAGTAACTCACCCACTTTCACTCAAACTTTCACCCCTCATCGCGTTACCCACTTAACTCTGCCCTCACTCTGAGACGTACAGAAAGGGCCTTGAGAGTCCTCAGCTCATTCACAGCTCAACGTAAGCACAGGAGGTGTGAGAGCTCGAGGCAATCTGCCTGACGAGCGGAACGGTCGAGGGTAAAGATGGGAGGCGACAAGAGGCGGAGGGGGTTGAAGGTACTAGTTACGTTGGTGGTGGTGGTGATGCTCGTGAGGAGGGAGCAGGGACGGGCGCTGATGTGATGAGTCTGAAGGTGGTGTTGTTGGTGGAGGTGGTGGTGGTGGTGGTAGGTACAGAGGGAGCGGGTAGAGATTAAAGTATTGGTGCGGAAGGTGAGAGTTAACGCGAAACGACGAAGCCAAGGCAACATAATGTAAGTGACTAAGAGGCTAAATAACGGATGACGGGAATAGGAAAGATGAAAATAAAGATAAAGAAAGAAAAGAGACGATAATGGAAGACGCAAAAGCACTAGATGTGGCGAAGAAGAAAGGAAATGATAATTCCTCCAGTCTACCTCTTCATAACTGAAATACTCTTACCATGTGTGAGAGGCGCGTGTTGTACTGCTCCCCTCAAAAACGCAGAGAATGAAATGAGGGCAAGAAACACGCGTACACGAGGAGGCAACATATCCTTCATCGCTGGACGAACCAACACTTCAAGTGGGGAAGTCCGTGAGCTAACCAGCACGTCAGTGCCGAACAAAGCACAAATCCTTCCCCAAACAGCCTGTCCAAACTTTAGCAGCCAAGTGAGTGAACTCCTACAACTTCAGAATCCTGAGGAGCCTGACCAGGCCTCTGCATATTACCACAGGACCTGAGCCACTCACTCAACCAGAGAACGAGCACGGAGCTAGAGTAAGTAAGCTGCCAAGTCTACCCAAACCAGAGGGCATGCGACGCGACCATGTCCATCACCACCACCACATCACTGAGCTGATCTCATCTCCGAGCTCCACCGTGCAACATCAGGGACCAATCCCGACACCCCCACCCCAATCAGCGAGGCGGGGGGGTTCGAGACATAACTTCGGTACCCAACTCTGTGGAGCGTCACCTACCCACAGCCGAATTTCAGCAGTACCGGAGACTGTAAACTCCCACAACTTCAGGAAGCTACACATTATTTTTTTTTTTTTTTTTTTGGGTGGAGGAGCAAACTTCAAGGCTGACAGGAAGTAATTTCTGGCAATATATTTGGCTAATGACTCACTGTAACTTGCGTCGGACGGGTCGGCCTTGGTCCCCGGCAATAAACCTATCTGCTGGTCTGGTCGTCCGGGTGGCAGCCAGTGTACTGGGGTGTGATGGTGATGGTGGTGGTGGTGGTGGTGGAGGTGGTGATATTACTGGAAGGAGCTCCGGTATGTTGGAGGGTTATACCGGGGTGCGGTGGTGGTGGTGTTGATTATCGGAGGGTGTACTGGGGTGTAGCGATGGTAATGTCTAAGGGTGTACTGGGATGTGATGGTGGTGGTGATGATGATTTTGAAGGGTGTACTGGGATGTGGTGGTGGTGACGATCATGACGAGTGTGTACTAGGCTAGGTGCCCAAGCGGCAAAAGCTGTGTAGGCGTAGGGTGGGTCCTCATCAAGGGTGTCTTGGGTCGTAATGACGAGTGTGTACAGGCAACTGGCCAGCGCTATGTAAGTGTGAACGTGTGTGTGTGTGTGTGTGTGTGTGTGTGTGTGTGTGTGTGTGTGTAGGAATCTGGGTGCAAGCATGAGAAGCAACCTCCCACCCCCGGCACTGCCAGGCGAGACAGTTGGGGGAATCACACTACGCCGCCTCCATTACTACATTCAACGGGCCAGTGTATTACTGGTGGGACAGGGTGGAGTGTACCTATTGTGTCCGAGGCAGACCCGCGCCCCGCCGGCTTCAACTCCGGCGCGGTATAAACCAATAATACGTGAAAGAAAGAAAGAAAAAAAAAATTAGATAAAATTTCGATTTATCCATTAGCAGAAGTGGGTGCTGGTGATTATTTTTTCCCCCCTATCTGGTGGGGGAGGGAAGATGAGGGTTGTCGCGGTGTATAAATGCGAGTGGTGGGAGGACGTGGGTGAGGTATTGGTGTAGATGTAGGAGAGTGTGGGGAAGGACGTAGAAGATAATGAACTTGACCCAAGACACAGTAATGTTTGTTGTGGGTGATGGCCGGTGGCGGCAAGCTGCCCTCTGGCGCTGTATGAGTAAGCATATATATATATATATATATATATATATATATATATATATATATATATATATATATATATATATATATATATATATATATAAATATATATATATATATATATATATATATATATATATATATATATATATATATATATATATATATATATATATATATATATGCAGTGAGGCAGCCTCTTTATATATCGAAACGGACGTAAATTGGCGCGCAAATCTGATTACATGCATGAATACGTCTCTTCTCGCACACATCTGCATACATACGTTTGCATGAACGTGCCACATGTATCTTGCATGACGATATAGAACGACATTCCCCGAGCCCGTGTCTTCATGTTACATACATAGCGGGCCCAGCTCCGTCACAAGTGAGGCTACCTGTGGTAACGCTACAGGCTAGCTATAGTCACAAGGGGGACCCAGTTTGCGTAACAGTGAGGCCAGCTATAGTCACAAGAGGACCCAGTTTACGTAACGATGAGGCTAGCTATAGTCACTGGGGGCCCAATTTACGTAACAGTGAGGCCAACTATAGTCACAAGGGTACCCAGTTTACGTAACCGTGAGGCCAAGTATAGACACAAGGGAACACAGTTTACGTAACAGTGAGGCCAACTATAGTCACAAGGGGGCCCAATTTACGTAACGGTGAGGCCAAGTATAGTCACAAGGGGACCCAGTTTACGTAACAGTGAGGCCAACTATAGTCACAAGGTGGCCCTATTTACGTAACGGTGAGGCCAAGTATAGTCACAAGGGGACCCAGTTTACGTCACGGTGAGGCCAGCTATACACAAGCACAGTTGACGTAAAAAAGAGACAAGTGTTGTACTTGTGGAGTCACATATTGTTCCACTGAGGAGAGCAAGTGTCGTCCCAGAGGGGACCAACCGTAGTACCCCACGTACTGGTGAAGCGTCGCTGTTCTATTAGTGGAGACACCTGCGGTACAAGGGGATCCGATCATACTTTTAAGGTACGGCTGCACTGGCACCCGTGCGGTTGGCCAAGTCTGGCTCCCAGGAGGCAATTCCGAGCAAACGCGGACGGGGGAAATGTACCGCGGAGGAGAAAACCCTGGTAGAAATGGGTTTAGCTTCTGTAGTACTTGAGCACAGCTGCGGCGGTCCCACGGAGGGACACAGCTGTCCTAATCGTAAGGACATCTGGGGGAAACTAAGCCGCCATCGCTGTGATAACAGAGTAGGTAATAATACAGAAGGGGGGTTTTACCAGTCACCCTGCTCCCCAATAATCGATAATAATAATAATAATAATGATGATAATAATAATCATAATAATAATAATAATAATAATAATAATAATAATAATAATAATTATAATAACAATAATAATAATAATAAATACATCGCTGATATCCAAATGTCTTCCACAACGTCCTGCAAATTTCTATGTATGACATTTCACTCTTTGCATAAGTGAATTACCTGGGGATTCATTTCAGGGGTGAACCATTAACCCCCAGCTCTCACAACAGCTGGAGCCCACCCTCCCCCTCCTCCCCGACTCGACCACACCCAGTTATCTGAAAGCTGGACCGACTTGTCATTTGCAGCCCCAGTTATTTGCAAATGTTAATGCTTCCCTCTCCTCATTCTACCACATTATTAATGCGTCAACAAAATGTGACGCAAAAAAATCCGGCTAATCCACTCTCTTGTGCCAGTTGAAAAATTACATTTCAAACTGCACTTTGGAAATGGAACAGACGCGGCGAATTCCGTGCGAATAATATATAAGCGTCAGTATGTTGTCATTAGCGAGATGGACCCCATGATCACTCAGGTGGCCAGGAGGGAGGAGGAGGAGGAGGAGGAGGAGGAGGAGGAGGAGGAGGGAGGGAGTTTTATTATTTTATATATATATATATATATATATATATATATATATATATATATATATATATATATATATATATATATATATACAGGGTATATAATAATAGGAATACTTATGTTGTCTGCATTGCAGTACAGGACAATTACTGGAGAGAAAGAAATAAGAACGGAAGATAAAAATATTGTCTGGAGAATCTCAAAAAGCCTGCGTGTGAAGCTTCGCCCAGGGGCCAAAATGGAGCCTTCATGTTATAAGCGTAGTTGAGTTCCTGGTTACGCCATTCTATATGGGGCGTAACTCGGGCAAAATCCAAACGTAGAGTCGCGCTACGCCATTCAGTTCTTCAGATAAACTAGTAAACAACTGACGTAAAGTTTCACGAGGGGTCTTCTCAAAACACTTTCCGAGTTACGACCAAGGTTACTACTACGTTGCAGGTCCCGGCGTCACGCCCGACGACGTACAGACGGACGGACGGACGGACAGACGGACGAATGCGACGACGGACGGAGCGATATACCAAGGGGTTACGCGCGCGTCATGCTACGCAGGTGACAGAGATGGAATGAAAAAATGGAAACAACGTTCACGCAAATTTATTTTGAAGACGTTATTGGCCTGTTAATCCTAAGGAACCACTTATAAAGAGGATGACACGTATTACTTATAAAGGGGGATGGCACTTAAAGTGCATGGGCTATGTAGTTTCATTTACAGATCCCAATTACCAGGAACGAAGCAGTTGCTGGTTATGGGTCATTAAAGCCTCGGCTATTAACTGATAAGTGATTAACCGTTTGGTAATGGCATAAATAACATTACTAACGCCGAATATGGTTATTGTTGTTAGCTTCCAAGTACACTGCCGACGACCATGACTGAACTATCTACAATTTCCACCGAGTGCCTCCCTGACGATCGATCAACAAACCTAACTAAAGTTCTGGAAGTCGCCATCAGACGACGTACAAATATATTCTGATCTTCCGTCACTACGGTGAACACAGAAATACCACCATCGCCAGAGCATAACACACAAATTCAGAGTTCCGTCGCTTGAGGAAGGCTATTTACGACCCCTCCAATGTCATCTTTCTCGAGGTTTAAGTTATGGTTAGTCGAGGGAGGGAGGGGTTGGGTGGTTAAGTCGTCCTACTCACGGGGTCAAGTTAGTGTACTCGAGGACCTAAGTCATCGTATGGGTCAAGTTAATGTACTCGAGGACCTAAGTCATCGTATGGGTCAAGCTAATGTACTCGAGGACCTAAGTTATCGTACTCACGGGGTCAAGTCGTCGTCTTCAAAAGCTATTAAGTCGTGTATGGGCTGAGTCTCCGGGTTGTCTGTGCACTCGTGGGGTTTTCAGACGTCGCACTGAAGGGAATACGTCGTCGCAGTCGAGGGATTTATCGTCGTGCTCAAGAGACAGGTCGCAGACGACGCATGATACTCTCAAAACCACTTATTTCGGCCGTGGGAAAAAAAAAAAAAAAAAACGAGTGAGTTCTGTCTGTGATGAGCACCTGGTGTCATTCTGGGAGTTCAGCTGAAATACCAAACGTCACGCTAACGCTATAATTCATGCGTGAATTTTCATATTAACAATACGTACCCAATTTCAGTCTAAATATTCGAGGGTCTGGCATCAATCACACGTTATTCATTGATCAGTCTGTTGTGTATCCTTCAATAGACTTGTCTCGGGGGAGCCTCTAGTGTCACACACGTCTCAAAGCTTCTGAGAGGCAAGTCCGAACCCAAAGTTAAAAAAAATTCAGCCCATGACATCAATAAAGACAATGAGTGACCAAGATATGAGTGATGGCTATATACTAGTGCACGTCCTGAGCACAAGTGTTTTATAAATACGTTAAGTGCCTTCTTCACGGTTTACTCGAGGTCTGGGACTGTTATCAGGAAGGTATATTCTATCATCTTCCTCCTTTCCCAGTGAGTATACTCGAGGTCTGGGTTCATCTAAGATAAAGCAACTGTACACAGAACGAGAGGCAGAGTGGAGCTGGACCACACCCAGACCTCTCAACGCACTCACGTTCTTGTTCATAGGTGTGGGAATGACAAGCCATTACCGTCAGCTGGTCCAGTTCTACCCTTGCCGGATCATGTGCAGCTGTAACTTACCCACCTCAAAAAGAAAAACTCTCTCGGTCTAAAGACGCCGAGCAAAACCTCAACTATTGCGACGCTCCCTTGCAGTGCCGACTCCACATGCTCCCAGCAGTTCCGTAATACGTCCTAAAATAGACCAAATTTTTGGTATTCGTGACAAAATTGAAGATACTTTTGACGTGTTCATGGATTTCGCCCACTGAGACTCAAAGGCGATCTATACAGACGCAGCAGAACTAAGTTCCACGCTACAAAACCCCCCTTATATCTGGGGGCTGTTCCACGCTACCCAAACCCTTTCAAAATTTTTGCCTGTTAATCTGTTCTTGTGCCGATCTCTACAGGAAATTCGTGGGTCACGTACCTTCGTCCACTGCGATGACAGATGTTCCATTTCCTGCCGAACGACTTCGTTTCGAACATAGCGAGATCAAAAGACCAAAAAATATATCCTTCTCTGATAAAGGCTTGTGAGAAGGAAACCCGCACGGAAACGTCTGGTAGGAACCCTTAGGCTTCATGCATCCAATTACCAGTTAACTGAAAACATGATCTATTGAGACGTTACGACGTCTCGGTGAGGTCGGTTATAAAGCCATCTGAGGCAGTCTCCGTGGAGATAGGTGCTTCCCAAAGTGGCTAAGGATGGACGGGAGGAGGATGGCACTCGCTTGATCATGTCCTCACCTTATCACTTTTTTTCCGGAGATCGACGAACATCTCTGATAGCCACGTAAACGAAGACAGAATATAAATACAGGCGTTGCACTCATATGTAAATCATACTGCGTTCAATCCGTTCCGTGGTTTATAGCATATTCACACCCGTAAAACTTCTCGGCGACCTCAAATCCTAAAATGATTGCCAAGTGAATATTTCAAACACGTGATTGACATGATGAAGCGCTCCAGGCAAACACACGTCTTCAATCACACTTACTGGAATTACACACGTAAATCCGGTACAGCCGTAAGTGTGGGTGAACCACTAGCTTGATCACTAACCAGATGATGGAGGGAAGGAGTCTGTCGTGACAGTGAACACAGGCAATATTGACACACGAGAGCGTTTACCCACACTGCCTTGCGTCTAATCATCTACAACTCAAGAGACTACCAGAGTTACTCGCTCTAGACGGCCGGGGTACCAGGCAACTTGAGATTTATAAAATACATTAACATCCTCACGACCTGACAAATGATACGCGCTTGAAGGAAAAAAACATATGTATATACATATATATATCATCATCACTCGTTCCTGTATTTGCCTGGCGTTGGACTTCTACAGTCGCGTTGTCAGTTAACTCGGTACCAGATCACCTGAGACACTAGTCATCTTCAGCGCGACTCTCGAACGTGAAGGCACGACCCTTGGGGTAAGCTATGACCTTACATTCTAATCCGTAAACGTCGTCCTGAAGGGGTGAACTCCACACACAGTAACAGCAATCACGTCTGCTCACTCACGCTTTGCCGAACCCATCCAGTAATCTACCTTCACATTACATAACTACAGACCCAACACTCTCACGCAACTACCTTACTCCTAGAATCCTATTTGTGTTGAAATCATGTTATAACCTCAAACCCCCCCCCCCCCTCACACACACACACACACACACACACACACACACACACGTACTTCCCATTTGCCCCCTTATACTGTGCCGAACGCCACCAGCGGAGTTGTCATCCCGTCACACATACACATACGCACCGCATCCCCGACAGATGTACAAGGTTAGCGGGGCACATAACGAGAAGAGAGACGTCAAAGCGGCAGCCGCACGTATGGCCCAGTGTGGTGGGAGGTGATCCCATTAAAGCGGCCTTTAATGCCCCGACGCATAGATGGCTACGCAAATTGCCAATTTCACTCATAGTTGCCAACCATGTCATTTTGTCATCAACCGCATGAAAAAAAAGGTAAACATATATATATATATATATATATATATATATATATATATATATATATATATATATATATATATGAAAGATATTAATTTTGGTGCAATTGCATATTGCTTGCACCGCTGTCAAACACATATTACATTTCAGCACGGAAAAATAAATAAATAAACAGGATATAAATAAGCGAACATTTTTTTTTCATGGCATATTTGACCAATGCAGTAATTACATCGCAGGGAATTTTATAACAGGCACATGCACCGTCATGGATTTAAAATTTCAGTCATCAGTTTCAGAGGCCATCGCATCAAGCTGCCTGTAAGGAGGTCGTGCCGCTGAAATGACTACAGTATCGGAAAGGCCGTACGGGAAAAATGGAACGCATAACAAAGGAAGCGATGATACGCCGTGTGGCGTCTCGACTCGCCGAAGACAAGCGTGGACTTCCATCGCTGGAGCAAAAGACCTTGCGGCACACGACGGACGTACAACAACATCGCTGGCCCGCAGAACTGACGCAAGTGATTTTCGCTCGCCTGACTCATCTTGCCTGCCAGAGGTGAAGGAGATCCACTGGTGTATGACGAACACGGCTGTTTTGGTTATCCCGAATGCCAGAATTATCAGGACTGGCCAGAGGTATGCTGACTGATATCTAACAAGGTTGTCTCGGTTATCTTGAATGCGAGAGTTGTTATCACGGCTGCCGTAGTTACTGCACGTGACGACTCTGTTGTGGCCGCCGTAGTTACCATGAATGCCACAGATGTCATCACTGGCGCAGTTCTCGTGGTTGTCGTGTCTACAGTGGTCGACAATTCTCGTAGTTGGCGTGTTTCTCGTGGTCAACAGGTCTCGTGGTTGCCGCATTCCTCGTGGATGAAAGTTCTCACGGTTACAGTATCTCTCGTGGCGCCGTGTTTCCGGCGGTTATTCTTTCCGTGGTTGCGGGTGACGGCTGAGGAGGAGGTGGTTGCTGTCGTGTGCTGACAGTCGTGTACTTGCCGTGGGTGGCGGTTGTAGGCCTGGTTGCCAGTTCAGATGGTTGGTAGGGTGACAAGCGCGGTGCTTGCCGTAGTTATCACGGTTGCCGTGGCTGACAGGTGTGGTGGTTGCCGTGGTTATCGGGTACCCGTCAAGCAGTGAAAATGTTATATCAAGAAGGACCGGCGCCTGCAACAAAGCTGGTCGGGGATGGAACAATAACTGATCTATATTGGATATTGAATATCGCTCCAGTGAACCACCTACCTTCCCTCTTCCTACTCTTGCTTCTCGCGTTGCTGCTGCTGCTGCTGCGTTGCTGTTGTTGCTACCACAGCTTCTCGGGGTGATGGTGGTACACCTGCTCCTGCTGTTGCTTGTTGCTACCACCGCTCGTGCTGCTACTGTAGCCACGGCAACTGGTGGTGTAGGTGGTGGCACAGCGGCACCCCTTCTCTCGCTGCTGTCACTGCCTCGACACACACTCCTGACGAGAGAAGATCTGACCCACAACTCATCGTCTACTGCTGCCAGGTCCGTCGTCCCGCATATGATGACGACCCCAGGAGGCTGTGGTGAAGGCGGCACAACATAGCCTACGTCCCATCAACTCATAAACGCCATCTTCATCCACACACCAGGAACTCTGGCCCGGGACCCGAGGACAACCTCTCTCGTGTTTTCAGCCACGGCCACGAATCCTGGGGGTCGTTCAGACGCATTCACAATCCACTGGTATACACACACCACACCAGACCCCTCCCCCGTCCTGTGCCCTTCACTTTACATGAAGCACTCGTTGAATAAGAAAAAATATATGAAAAAAACTGCGTTATTCCTAACTAACTCCCGTAATAACGTGTACAGTTAAGAGTGCGCATTTCTTTTTTTTTTTCTTTCTGTTTTTTTTACAATTCCTCCTTTTGAGGCAGCATATTAATAGTTCGGCTTCGCCGTCTGGAGGAGGTACCAAGGGCACTTCACTCCAGAAAACCCGAGAGTTCTACAAGCCGTCCGGAATCATTATTTGATCCTCGTACAGACTGGTTCAAGAGGGGAAATAGGAAGTCTGCAATACCGTTTAATTAAGACGGAACTTGAGTAATTCGTTTTCAGGCTCAAAACGCCCGTAAGACCAGCTGAGATCTCTTCAACTGCCTTGGCGTATTGCCAGTCGCGTCGCGCAGATTTGGAGTTGTTTCCGAAGTTTCTATCCGCTCCTTAAAATGAACAGAGGAGAGAGGTGGGAGGGGGGAGGGGGGGGAAGTCTTCCGGTACCAACAAATTGGCGTAGCGACAGACGTCTGCATATGGCTGAAGGAGGGACACGGGATGGAGGAGGAGAAGAAGGAGGAGGAGGAGGTTGTATACAAACGTGGGCGGAGGAATGATGGGCTGGTGGTTAACAAGTAGAAGCGGCTGTCTTGTGGATGAAGTCGCGTGCAAAAAAGGACGGAAAAGGGGTAGAACATGGTGCCACCCGTTCACACTCGGCGTTCTACACAAGACACAAAGCTTTTTGAAAAAAAAAAAAAAGAGAGAGAGAGCCAATCATGAGATAATTTCTACCGTGCCGTGGCGTCACGTGATCGTAAAGCAGGGACGTGTAAGGCTGGGAGGGACAAATTAAAACCCAATAGTCTACGTGACGACGTCGTGTAAACGGAGAGAGAGAGAGAGAGAGAGAGAGAGAGAGAGAGAGAGAGAGAGAGAGAGAGAGAGAGAATATGAACAGAGGTGGTAATTGCGTGTTATTTTCCTCTTACGACGCCCACGCGCAGGAGAAAGAAGGCAGCCCACCTGGCACTCTCTTCCTCGGCGTGCCTCTTATCTTTATGTCTCCCGTTCCTCTTATCAAATAATTATGCGTAGTAAAGTATGGAGGGGAAATGTAATTAAGGACTGTACCTGTCTGAACTTCTCTTTCCATTTTAACAATTCGTCTCAGTCTTTTTCTTTTAATCTACTGTCACTATCCCTCGTGAAATAAATTCCAACAACAAAAAAGGAGTTGACTGCAAAAAAAAAGGAAAAAAAAGAAAATGACCTTTCGACATCAGTGTGTTAAAATGATGTTAATTCATTGCAATAAATGCGTTATATAAACAAGCCCCACATCATGGGAGGGTCCAACCCTGCTAATAACAGGCGCAGTAACTGTAAGGAGAGGGTGGTCCGAAACGGTAAAGAGTGTGGTCCGAAACTGTAAGGAGAGTGTGGTCTGTCAAACGACACACGAGACCCATAACTTCAGAACCCTATTCTTCCCTTATGACGCGAACCCTTCAGAGGGTCGTTGTCAAAAACCAGGTCATCGTGCCCGCGGGGTACGACGTACCTCGTCTTGGTTGAGGGACGACGTAACTCCGCCGTGTTCAAGGCGTCGATCAACCCCATTATACTTCGTGTTCGAAATGTCGCATTCACCCAGGAGTTGAGTGATGACGCAGGCAAACACGAGTGCACATTCAGTTACAACCATACCAGCTCACCTTTCACCCACACACACACACACACGTACGATCGTAACGAAATATTCAAAGGCAGGTTCTCGAACGTATGTTTGTTCCCCTCGCTAAGACTACTGCCCGAGGCCACACGTTCTGAGTGGTGCCATGAGCGCTGTGTTGAAGGACGAGGCCGCACGTTCTGAGTGGTGCCATGAGCACTGTGTTGAAGGACTGTCGACAACGATACCCACCAGGTGGCACCGGTTCCAAAATCACCCGTGTGGCAACGAGAGGAGACCCGCCAACCGGAATGCTGTTGGGTAATGCCGCTATACTTGAGAGCCAGTCAGCTGAACTACCGGTAACCTTGGTGTACACAGACCTCATCTCATAAGCCACTACCAACTACCGTGCCAGTTTTGATGTCATTACCCTCTACTCCAGGGGGGCCAAATGGCTGAGATAGCATACCCAACAGGGATACACCGCCACACCACAGTAACCACCCTCACCACCACCATCGCAACACCACAGTAACCACCCTCACCACCACAACACCACAACACCACAGTAACCATCCTCACCACCACCACAACACCACAGTAACCACCCTCACCACCACAACACCACAGTAACCACCCTCACCACCACCACAACACCACAGTAACCACCCTCATCACCACCACAACCACCACCACACCACAGTAACTGCCATCACCACTACACCACACCAAAGTAACCACCACCACCATGACGGACGCGCCTGAACACCGCCAAACGCACGGCTCTCACCACCCCAAAATGTCAGAATACTGAGCCCCTGCATCCACTGCCATTTTGTAATAATATAATTTACAGGTGAGGCCGGGCTACCCGGGGCCATTAACACGGCACTCAGCACAAAGGGATAATATTACGCCGACATGAGCTGGTCGGCGTCAGTGCCCGCAACCCGTCCACCTACAGAGACAGAAAACTTCACCACCGTCACCACACTAAATAAAGCCTTTCAGTACGATCAGTCTTGAACCCGATGGTCACAGAACGCCGGTCAAGTGGATCCCGTATCAAACTACTTCGTTCTCTTGAAGCAGACTTTAAAGGCAGCTCGTACCAGCATATTAATATACAGAAGCTCAAAGCAGGTTCAGCATCAGTTCGTGCTTCATCTCGTCACTAAATGAGCTCGTTTAAACAGGGCGCTGCATCAACAGGCTTCGCCCAAAGCTATACGTAAGCCCGCTTATGTGCCGGGCTACGCAGGATCATGTTTCAAACTAACACAACACGATGGCATCCGCTTGTGATGCTCAGGTGAAAAGAGATGCCTCGGGATTCCAATGGCCTCAGAAAACAAGGTTTCTCCCCTCCACCTGACTGCGAGGCAAACTTTCTCCCCGACACATCCCAAGGCAAACGTCCCTGTAACATCATTGCGGTGAGGAAACATCTCCCCACTTCAGTGCAAGAAAAACAAAACATCTCCCCACTTCACTGCAGCACAATCATCTCCCCATATCACTGAATCACAAACTTCTCCTCGCACCATCGCGACAAGAATGACGATAAAATCTCCATCTCGGGAGCGCAGCAACAGTCAGCCTTTTACACAAATACTGAATGGCTCCAACAGGTCAGCATGCACGCGTCAAAGACCCTCTACTTCCCTCGCCTTGGACGACCCATCTTGAGTAGTTGTGAAGACGTCCACTCAGTTCACGCGCATTTTCCGGGTCGAAAAGACCAGCGTACAATGGACCTGAAATCGAACCCTGACTTCCACTGCACCATGTCGACAAACATGTCGTTGAACACTCCCTATATATATATATATATATATATATATATATATATATATATATATATATTGGGAGCGGGTGGCTGGAAATCCTCCCCTCTCGTTTTTTTCAATTTTCCAAAAGAAGGAACAGAGAAGGGGGCCAGGTGAGGATATTCCCTCAAAGGCCCAGTCCTCTGTTCTTAACGCTACCTCGCTGATGTGGGAAATGGCGAATAGTACGAAAGAAAGAATGAATATATATATATATATATATATATATATATATATATATATATATATATATATATATATATATATATATATATATATATATATTGTGTTCTAATTTCTGGAAGACGGAACAAGCGGGGAGAGCTCATCCTCTTCGAAGGCTCAGGCTTGGGTATCTGAATGTGCGTGGATGTAACCAGGGCGAGAAGGAAGGAGAGATAGGTAGTATGTTTGAGGAGAGGTGTGAGGCGTGCTTTGGATAGAGTCAACTGGAGTAATGTGGTGTACTGGGGTCGACGTGCTGTCAATGGGCTGAACCAGGACATATGAAGCGGCCAGGGGAAACTACGGAAAGGTTCGTGCTCTCCCCTACCAACATCATCCTCCCCAAACTCTCATCCAACCTCATCTCCCCCTCCACGAACCCTCATCCAATCTCATCTCCCCCTCCACAAACTCTCACCCAACCTCCTCTCCGTATCCCACCTTCCTCCATCTATCCCGGCCTGAGTGTGGGCCTGGCATCCTGACGAATATTCCCGTAACATTCCTCACTTTCCCCTGACACTTTAGGCCAAACTCAAGGTGGGGAGTTCCTCGACTTCCACACAATTGGAGCCACTCCTTCACCCCTTGAGCACGACCCACCACCATCCAAGAGCACAACCCGTGCGATTCTTCACCAAGAAGGTACGACCCTTGGGTATGATGACCTGCCGTATGACCTGACCCTTGATGAGTAAGGTTAAAGGTCAAGCAGAAGCCATAAAATACGCCCCTCCACACAATTTTCAACATGCTCCTTAGAGACATGGAACCACTTCCCCGAGTGCGATGGTAAATCTACTTCATCATACAAAAATAACGTTAACCTTAAATCATTTATGCCCGGCGGAGAAGAGTCAGTCGCAGCCAATCAAAATCCACTGAGAGTTATGCTGGATCTATAACCTCTCGTAAATCCTTTATGACTTCTAATACTGAGAAAAAAATATATATATATATATATATATATATATATATATATATATATATATATATATATATATATCTTTCTTTTTACTTTCTTTACCATACTTTGCCGATGTCTTCCGCGTTAGTGAGGAAACAGACGAAAGAATGGCCCAACCCACCCACATACACATGTATATATATATATATATATATATATATATATATATATATATATATATATATATATATATATGTATATATACAAGTATATATACACACATGATTATAGCCTAGCAGTTAGCGCTGCCGTCTACCACGGAAAAGTTCCTGGGTTCGAATCCTGGCTGTTGGAGGGTATTATGTGTTCTATGAAAGTGCGCGTTCATGTACGCTATAGTCGTGTGTGTTAGTGTGTGTGTGTGTGTTAACTAACTACACACATTCACCAGTGACAGTAACAAATGTACTGCTTTCCACAAAATTCTTCTAGCAAACTCGTCCCCTCCTGTGCCTTCCATGGGCACCAGCCCTTTAAAGACAATCGCGAGGGGAATTCTATTTGACATTCCTTCGCCGACAATTAACCTCTTGAGCACGACGGCACGCCACCCCTGGGCATGACGGCGTGACCTTTCACCTGACCTTAAAGGGTCAGGTCGAGTCGAGAGCCAAGCCATCATACCTAAGGACTGCATCCTCGTGGTCAGTGGGTTAAAAGACACACACACACACACACACACACACACACAATTCTACAAGGTATAGATAATTAACAACTGTGTTTAAGGTACTATATAAATGCATAAGGATATGTCATACTTTTTTTATCTTATATAGTCCTCCGATATAATGTGAGAGAGCTTTTAATAATCTATATCCTCTTATATTTCTACATCATTTTACACGTTTACAAGCTGCATCTATATACTGTCCTTTCTGATTTCTATGGGTTCCACTGATTCCTCTATCTGTACGGCAGGATCAGATTATCAACTGTAGGTTATATGAAACTGGCTGATATTATGTGCAATGTGTGTCAGGACAACATACACTTCGCTGCTTCACTCAATCACGTCTGACAACAGCAGACAACGGGCATATAAATTCTCAAGACACAGGATACAATTTCCTGGATGCAAAATTCAAGGGGGTGTGGGGGTACATTTGTATCTGTTAAAGAACTAATAACAAGCAGTGGGAAATATGCCCCAATATCGTGAGCTAACATCACCTTAATGGTTATTTCAGTACATGTTCTATTGTTTCTGGCACAAAGCCAATAGCCCTTAACGACCACATTACAAACAAATGCATTGGGAGGAGCTGGTCATATAGCTGTCGTTTATTCTGTGTTATGGCCGATAAAGAAACTCGTATTAGCATTAAAAATCATATTTTCCTGCACGCTCCAAATATGCATAATGTGTCTACCAGCCCTCTAATGACAGTTTCAGATACACAGATCATGGGTCTACGACCTTTCTAATCACCGTTCCAAATACACAGGATGTGTGTGTGTGTGTGTGTGTGTGTGTGTGTGTGTGTGTGTGTGTGTGTGTGTGTGCACTTTTTTTTACATCACAGCTTCAGATACACAGGCTGTGTACTGGCTCTCATCACAGTCTCACATATACAGGTTATGTCTAGGAACGGTTTTTTCTTTTTCTTTTTCTTTTTTCACAGCTCCAGATACACAGCTTTTGTTTACGAATGTTCTAACAAGTTTCAGATTTTGGATTCTTTTTTTTTTTATCACAGTGGCTTCTTTGAAGCAGCGCGGAAGGGATTTCCCTAACTGAATACAGCAAAAACCACTTACGTGTTGGAAAAAAAAAAAAAAAAAATCTAAATCATGGGTATGTACAACATTTTATTCTTTTCCAATGGTGGTCATTATGCCACGTAAAAGCTAACATATTAGGTGACCGTGTATGACGAAGGGTCACACTTTTAATATCTACTTAGCCTGAATTAGTACAGAAATAGAACCTCAAGCAACAGCCAAACCGACTGCAGATCTTGCCTCGTAATTATGATCACGTCCATGCTCTCAACATGTTAACTCGTTGAGTGCTACGGTACAACCCTTGTGGCCTTTGACTCGACCTTCAAGGGGGCAAGGTTTAAAGGTCAGACCACCACACCCAGGGCCAGGTACCGTCGTGCTCAAGTGGATAACACGGTCCCCGTGATCACTACAGCAGATGTGAGTCGAAGTGACGACTCCACACCTCCAACCTCACACCCACCCGCACGCCAGGCCTTGCTACAGCGCGGCAATCATTCAAGGTGTCTTCTCTCCCTCTCCCTCCTTCCACCCAGCCCCACGGAACAAAATGTCGTCGCCGGCACCTTCCTTGACTCTTCATGCTCGTGTGAATGCTTTCGGGATCAGTCCCATCATTCTCCGTGACACCCGGGTGACGTCCGTTGTCGTGATGAGGAAAAGACATGCATTACCGGAAGCATATGCTGCTGCGTCTCTCTCTCTCTCTCTCTCTCTCTCTCTCTCTCTCTCTCTCTCTCTCTCTCTCTCTCTCTCTCTCCCGGGTATATCATTCGCACACGAGTTCGTCTGGAGGGATATTGGCTAAATGCGAGACGATCGCGTCTTAGTGTACACGACATCAAACAGTTGCTTTTGTTGTGTCTGGTAATTCCGAAGATTATTTCCGCCTCAAAGATGTTCTTTGATGTGATTTCCCGGAAAATCTGAGTTTAACTTTATTCATATATCAGCCAGGATATCCTGCTCTGCACGGGAAACGTTCGCTTAGATAAACATATATATATATATATATATATATATATATATATATATATATATATATATATATATATATATATATATATATATATGTGTGTGTGTGTGTGTGTGTGTGTGTAATTACCTATCACTTTAATGGCCTATATGTAATGCATGGTGAGGGAGTTTTACACTCATGGTGGGCCATCTCTTAAATATTCTCTATCATAAAAAAACTTTTGTATATTGTCTGCACCGACCACATTCTCTCTCAGTTTATTCGCACACCATACGCACTACAAATAAATCTCGTCTTTTTTTTTTTCTTAACATTTCTTGTTCAATTTCAAGTTATGTCCTCGAGTTACTCTACCCCTGTATCTTTCGAAGAATTGTTCACTGTCTATGTCATCAAGTCTGGCATTCCTAACTCTTCTCTCTTCCACGGTGGGCAAGTCTTAAGTCCTCTAGCCTCTCCCCGTATGTCAACTCTGAATTCTGGTACCATCTTTGCTACTCTCCTCTGAGGGGAGTTTCTTTATTACCTCTGTGCGTCTGTAAGTGTGGTGACCGTACTTGAAATTTAAATTCTAGGTCGTGCCTGAATATTTCCTCATCCATATTCCTGTTTGTGCTCATTAAGGCGTCTTCATCTCTTGCGGAACATGCGCATGTACTATGAGAAGAGACAAACCATAACTCACAGAGATAAGTGAGATCCCCCTATGCACGAGTTATCTCCCCTTCCTACCATAAACACACACTACTATCAGCCCTCCAAATGCTACACAGGGTTACATACCCGGCCTAAGCCTCATTCCTATCTCCCTCCTCCCAGTGCCACATACACGCCGCCCTGTTCCAGCACCCTGGTCAGAGGCGGCTCCTCCCTCCTCTTCCCTTGACCTCCCCCGTCTCATGTGATTATGCTGTGGAGCGCCTGGGGGGAGTTGGAGGATATGCGGAGTGGTCTGTAAGTCTGTCAACGCCTTCCTGGCCGGACGTCCGCCGCCCACGAGTCACATGCAACTCCCCTGCTGCCCTCAACACTGACACGCAAACACACATAGCAGGAAAAGCCATATATATATATATATATATATATATATATATATATATATATATATATATATATATATATATATATATATATATTTTTTTTTTTTTTTCTTTTTTTTTTTTCAAACTATTCGTCATTTCCCGCATCAGCAAGGTAGCGTTAAGAACAGAGGACTGGGCCTCTGAGGGAACATCCTCACCTGGCTCCCTTCTCTGTTCCTTCTTTGGAAAATTAAAAAAAAAAAACCAAGAGGGGAGATTTCCAGCCCCCCGCTCCCTCCCCTTTTAGTCGCCTTCTACGACACGCAGGGAATACGTGGGAAGTATTCTTTCTCCCCTATCCCCAGGGATAATATATATATATATATATATATATATATATATATATATATATATATATATATATATATATATACCGACGAGTCCGTTTCATCATTTCAACTATGTAAGTACTGTCTTCTCTATTCGCTCTCTGGGGTCAGTTCCGTGTGGCCTCTGATGGAAACTTCTTTGATTTTTCATGAAAATCTTTGACTCTTGGGAGCGAGACACACACACACAAAAAAAGAGAAAACTAAACATTGCCTTGTTCTCTGGTTTCTTTCTGTCTAGGACTGAAGGTGCTAATCAAACATGCCAGTTCGGTGTCAGTGTGAATACTTCATATCATAAAATCTGTTCCAGTTTTCGACGAAAGCGAACGACGAATTACTGACGTCCACCTCGAGCATGCAGAGGGAGCCCATGTGAGTACCAGGAAGTTCCTCCTCCACTAGGAGGGTCAGATGCGCCACACCATCCTCCTTGCCCCTAACATCGCCCCGAGGCACGGGTCTCCATCTGTTTCCATGAGCAGTAGGCGTGGAAGTAGGGGGGAAGGTTCCCATCGTGTTTACCACCTGTGACTCATTCCTTTGCGGGATACATTCTTTCTGGTACTTCTGTCTTGTCTGGTTTTCCTCCGGGTCTGACCTACCTTCAGAGGCAATAATCTCAATGAAATCTTCATCTCTCTGTTCATTGTATGGTCTCCCAGCCTCTAGCGACCTTGCTTCTGCGTCGCCGGCGCAGAATGGCAGAGGCAGTCAGGCGTATAACCAGAAGGTAGTCCAGGTAACAACTGTGTCACCTACGGTGCAACACAGTTATTGGTGGTAGAATAAGAATGGAGGGAAATACTGTTTGGTAAATGTCACAGACGTATGTATGTATGTATGTATGTATGTATGTATGTATGTATGTAAGTTCCGCGGACGAAGTTGGGAATTTCTTCAGAGGTTATGTTCCAGGTGAAGTTCCGGTTGAACCTTCTCATCAGTGGCATAACTCAGGCACAATCCGAGCAAGAGGTGTGCGTCTTACGCCATTCAATCATTTCGATGCTGAGAAACAAATTGATCAAGTTTCGTGAGCGCATGACTCAAACATTTCAAGTTATACGACAGGGCGCTGGAGACGGCGGTGGTGACCGTGTTGGGATGACGGAGGGGGATACTGAGGCTGGTGACGCTCTACGTGATGGTACTGGGTAGGCGGTGGTGGTGGTGGTAGCTGTTTCAAGCTGCAGTTGAAAGACACGGACGAAGATGACGATGCCAGACAAAGCGATCCTTAAATGTCTGCCATCCGACTTACGCAAACAAACAAGGGGGTTACAGAAATGAGAAGGAGAAAAAGATACAAGAAGGGAAAGAGTTCAAGAGTTTCGCGGTGTCATCCGGGAAGTTAAACAACACATGCGAACCGCTGATCAGAAAGTGACCAATGGTATGAGAACTGCAGACCAGTAGGTACACTTTTCCTTAGACGTGAGGACGCCAGAAGAATGGGCTCCTGTCATGCACCTCCCTGTAATGGGTGGGGGTTATGCCACACCTGCTAGTGGCGGCAGGGAGGGTGAGTGAAGAGCGTTTGGGCCAGTGTGCAATCAACGACTGGGACCACACGATCTCTTTCGTAGGTCTGATGGGATCCAGTGTATTTCGGGTATAAATTCCCGTTGCACTTCGTCAGGTTTAACCCCTTAGAGCACGACTGTAAAGACCCTTGAGTAGGATGACTTGTCATATGACCTGACCTTCAAGGGTGAGGCAGGAGGTCACGCCATCATCACCATAACCACTGGTCATAACGTCGCAGCCGAGAAATTAAAACTCGGGCGTGTGTTTTTCTTGCTGGTCTTGGCTTCTGGATTAGAGTCATTAGAGTCTCTGAACTTTAAAAGGCGATTCTCAAGATATCTTAGAGGGCATTACGTGGATAATGCCGGCTTAGCGACGGACCCATGAGGATCATGTCAAAAGGTCACGCCATCAGCCTCGAGGGGGTCGTCTCCTCATGCTCGGGGGGAGGAGGAAGAGGAGGAGGAGGAGGAGTTTACTGCCAACTCACACCAGTTTTCAACAACACGGAGCTGCCCATTACACATTCCCAAGAGTGTTGGCGTTAAAAGCAAGATATCTTCCCGGGTCAACGTACGTGGAGAACGATCGCGTCGAGAAAGGGAACTGCGTGCTTCTTGTATCTTTGTCCTAAGGCCACGGTCTCTCTCTCTCTCTCTCTCTCTCTCTCTCTCTCTCTCTCTCTCTCTCTCTCTCTCTCTCTCTCTCTCCGATGGTCTATCATTCAGCTTTCATACCGTCAATACACAAATAGCAGACCCCATGAGCGTACTGTCAGGAAGAAGTTAAACACCTAATCTTGAATGTATCAATCTGGTCCAACTTGTCCCTCCCACACAGTAAGCGCAAGGTTTTCAGTCTGTGTGACTACAATTGGTGTGCGCCGAACGGAGAGTTTTACAACCCACGTTACCTCCGTCATTACCCTTGTGCATATGGACCACACCTTTCCTCCTGTGTGTATATACGCACGCGTTACCCCAGCCTACGCCAGGTGTGTGGTTACCTATACGTAAATACTTATTCGTGCTGTACGGGGGAGGAGTCTAAGAAGTGCCCAGCTTAATTTCACGTCATGCCTTCTGGTTCTTTCATCCTTAAATCTTTAGTAACTTAAAAAGTCACTTGTCTGAGTCATCGATATGCTTTAAAGTTTGTGATCAGGTCACCCTCCGCTCCTCTCTCTCTCCCTCCCTTGCAAGGAAGGCAAATCGGAACCCTACTGCATCCCTCTGTAACTCAGCAAGCATGACTCTTGATGCCATCTTCGCTTACGTCCTCTGGATCTTCTCCATCAGCTCCAAAACTGCTTCTTTAAGTGCAGTTGACCAAACTTCAGAGGCAATAATCTAGTCCTGGTTTCATGTCGGCTAAGGGGAGACTCCTGAATATTATTTCCTCATCCAGGAACCTGATTGCAATTCTAATTTATTTTTCCTTTGGCCGGAGGACTTTCCTGATATGGGACTCCGGGGAGAGGTTAGAGATAACGACTAGGCCCACATCTCTCTCACGCACCGACTCGTGAAGCTTGTTTCCTGTTAGATGAGAGAGAGAGAGAGAGAGAGAGAGAGAGAGAGAGAGAGAGAGAGAGAGAGAGAGAGAGAGAGAGAGAGAGAGAGAGAGAGAAGGGGGGGGGGGGGGATTAGGTCACACTGGTCTATCAAAAATACGGTGGTGAACGTATGGTCGAATCCCATCAAGACATGGCGTAGGATGTATTAGTGACATTGCTTAGGGAGGGAGCATAGAAAAATCATGTCGATAACAACAATAATAATAACAACAATAATAATAATAATAATAATAATAATAATAATAATAATAATAATAATAATATCAATAATAATAATAAATAACAATCTGCAATTAATAAGTATTAATACTAACTCACTAATAACAATAACGACAGAAATAATAAAAATACTGTCACGATTACCCGTTGATTACCTCATTCACAATCAATATCAATACACCAAAATAATAACAAATAAAACAAAATATCATGATTGCTGCGTCTGCGCGAGGCAGCCTAAGGATGTTGTTGACAACCCAATTATAGGTCGACCGTTAACAGGATATTACCTACTTGTCTGGTGTTCTAGCTAAACTGAGGAGAGCATAGCTGAGCATAGGAGAGCATAGGAAGTGAATAAAGTGTTATCATCCATGGTCTTCGGCTACAGCCAATATTCGCTGGTCGACCCTCGTCATCGCACACGGAACAACAGGTGAAAATCTCAAGAGGCTCGCCTTCCAAAGAGTTCCGTAATGTTTTCATGAAATCTGAAGCACAGCAGACTAGCTGTTTGATGATCAGGAAATAGGGAAAAGGTGCAACAATCACGCCGATTTCGACGTCTTCCATGTATGAGTAGGGTGAGGGCCATATACGTTTCCAAAGTTTTGTGTGGAATGTAGGGTTAATCAAGACGAACACTGAACCCTCCCTCAGACTCGGAAAGGAGAGGTGTGGTCTTCCTCCTCACACGCGCTGCATCACTCGGTGACGCCGTATGATAACGAAGCTGAGTTCATTCTAAGGACGTGGCTATCCTTGCCTGAGGGTGCTTATGGCGCGGTCGGTTCAAGGCCAACGTTCGTCGATGGGCAGAGCATTGACTTGGCTGACGCGCCACGTCCGAAGAAGAAGGAAACTGATGTAATTGGCTGATACCCAACGCTCGTGTAAGTATCAACACATGAGTTAAGCAGTCGACCCCCAACTGTGCTACACATGCATGTAAACGACGCGTTGATATGATGTAAACGCAAAAAGTGTTATAAAACACCTGGAGCCTTATACGACAAGAGCCTTCTGCTTTAACATCACATCTCTATCAATACAGATTAAGTCCTTTTTTTTTTTCTATTTCTGTATTCCAGAAGATAACTTCGTTACACATCAACAGGTCTTATGATACCTGGCTTTCCCATATACAATCCTCCAGCATGTAACCTCGTCATACGCCATCAGGTCTTCTGTGATCTGGCTCTCCCATGGACTGTCCTCAGCACACAAATAACCGCAACGCAAGATGAAGATACAAAGAAACAGGAGATGAATACTAAAAGATATTTTACTCAGCCCTCGCGGCCATAAACCATCCCACTTTGAGGAGCAAGACAAGACCTTCGGCTCCAAGACAAATGACTGTCTTAGACGGAGATAATAAATCTGCAAAATTAGAATGAGCAAGATAATCCGATAAACCCCACTTGGCACATGGGATTATTGCTCTTGGTAACGCTGAGGGCGAAGAACCTTCAGGCACACAGACCGCGATAAGGCGCATGCTCCGTGCTCCTAAAGAGCATCAGCAGCTGAAATGAAGAAATTTCCGAAATTGGAAGAAAAAATTGATATCAGGAACACCGTTGCTCTTACTTTCTGTCTAATTAGAATTAAGCTACCGTGCTAGTCTTCCCCAGCAATGCATCTGTCTTCACTTTTCTCTATCCTCTCTTCATACTCTTTCTTATCACCATTTTTCTGGTCTCTCCCAACACCTATGATCCGGCCGTCTGAAAATGTAAGTTTTTACTCTTCAAAAAGTCTTTAAATTATTCCCATTTACGTTCCTCTCTATCCTAAGGCCTGGCTTTGAAAAAGGCCTTTGTCTGTAGCCTTCAGTATATGTACAGTCCGTATATATATATATATATATATATATATATATATATATATATATATATATATATATATATATATATATATATATATATATATATATATATATATCAGGAGAGGGAAGAAAGAATACAACTTTCGTGTTTCATAGATTGAATGTGTGTGGATGAAACGATGATGGGGCAGTTAAAGAGAGGAATGTCCAGAGGGAGGAAATTGGATGCTCTACCTCTGAGTGAAACAAAGGGGGGAAGAATGCTTTGGGAATGTACTAAAAGTAAAGTCTGGGGTTAGTGTGAGGGCGAGAGCAAAGGAGAGGGGTGGCAACTCTTGTAAAGTTGTGGGAATGTGTAAATGAGTGTAAGGAAGGTAGTATCCCAAGACTGAAGTGGGTGAAAATGATAGTGGATGAAGAGAAGTGTGTGACTGTCAGTGCTTATGCACCAGGTAGCGATAGAAGTAAGAAAGAGAGGCGAGTGTTTTGGGAGGAGCTAAGTGCGTGAAGGCGGGCGCCAATAAGAATTACAGTTAGCAACTCTAATCACTACCCCACGGAAAGAGTGTGTGTGTGTGTGTGTGTGTGTGTGTGTGTGTGTGTGTGTGTGTGTGTGTGTGTGTGTGTGTGATTACTGATTTCCGTGTTACAAGCAGACAGTTTTACTGTCACGTTGCCTCGTTTCTCAACCTTATATAAGCACCGTAACTCTATCCTTATCAAATGTACACACACACACACACACACACACACACACACACACACACACCATACACAAACGAGCGCGTGCGCGCGCTGTTCCAGCTGTCAAGCGTTATATAAAAATCTCATAATGGGGGGGGGAGGAGAAAAAGGACGGATCCTATACACAAACTTTAATGAGATCCATCACGACGCGGCCACGTCAGGTCTCAAGTCGACCGGGTAACGGCTTCCTGAGGAGTGAAAAGTTCGGACAGACGACTACAATGGCGACCACCGGTATTCTTTTTTTTTTTTTTTTTTTTTGGCAGGCGCCAGGATTTTTGGGTAGATGAACCAGTGACCTCACTCAACGCTGAAGTTCACACGCCTCAAACTTGACATCTGCGTTAAAAAAGCGCAGAAACTGGGGAGAGAGAGAGAGAGAGAGAGAGAGAGAGAGAGAGAGAGAGAGAGAGAGAGAGAGAGAGAGAGAGAGAGAGAGACAGGATCTGTATAAGAAAAAAGAGAATAACATTCTTGGGCCAGATGAAACCCAAATCGAAACCACGGGAAACTCAAAATGAAACTCTGACGGAACTCGGTGAACAAATAAAATGCAATCGAAAAACAAAAAAAAGGTAAATAAATGAAGCCATCTATCAACAAACATTATCATGAAATTCATATCGCAAAAACAATGAAAAACTAATATTCACCGTCAAAACTACCGCCATAAAAAAAGACTGAAGTTATTAAAAGAAATTACTATATATTACCGTGCTTAAAACCCCCAAAACAAAAACTATGATTTGACCAATTAAAAAAACTGTTTATTTGCGGCGAATGAAAGGCATTACGGCCATACGCTGGGGTATTAAAACGCTAATTCTAATCCTCGGTAATTGTAACGTAATGAATGGGAGCCGCTGTAATCCCAATTGTTGTGGCTTTTCCATAAATAAGGCAGGAATAAAGAAGCAAAATCCCCCCCTCACCTATATTTCACTGGGGACGCGACGGTGTGTGTGTGTGTGTGTGTGTGTGTGTGTGTGTGTGTGTGTGTGTGTTGTGTGTGTGTGTTGTGTGTGTGTGTGTGTGTGTGTGTGTGTGTGTGTGTGTGTGTGTGTGTGTGTGTGTGTGTGTGTGTGTGTGTGTGTGTGTGTGTGTGTGTGTGTGTGTGTGTGTGTGTGTGTGTGTGTGGAGGATAAGGGGAATTTTGCTTCTAAATGGAACACCTGACGGATGCTTCCAGAGTCTCTCTCTCTCTCTCTCTCTCTCTCTCTCTCTCTCTCTCTCTCTCTCTCTCTCTCTCTCTCTCTCTCTCTCTCTCCACTTAAGGGCACCCTGCAGAGTTGAAGCACTCGTAGTATACCTTACCCCCCTTACCACTCCGTTCATAAAAAAAAAAGAGTTGACCACTGATTGCGTACAATAATAAAAAAAAATAAACTGCAAGTCAAAATATTGAAAACAACATCATTCTTTTTGGTTTTGTTATGGTTCAATTCACGAAATAAGACGTGAGTAGCCATCATGTTTTTGAGGAATGACTTTTGATGAAAAATTGTTGGTGCTGTTTATTCTAAGGGAGGAGTCCGGGGGGCCAGTTCAACCAGTTCCCACGTGCATCTGACAACGAGGCAAAAATCAACGTAAACCCTGTGCAAAATATCGCCTTCAGGCAGGCCAAGTGCAGGAGAACTTCAGAACTACGTACGCGTACCTTCGGCGATCCGTAATGTCCCGCTAACTCTCCCACTGGCCTGCTTCTCACTCACGTAATTTCGCCTTTTCCATGAATCAGTAAAGAAAAAAAAAAAAAAAAAAAAAAGAGTAAGATTGTCTCCATATGCAAAATAAGTATATATTTTTTTTGGGGGGGGTCTGTATGAATTGTTCCTTACATACTTATATAATTCAGTCCTACGTGTTATCATCGTTCATAATTATACCTTTAACTAACCATCGTCGAGAACGAACACATCCACAGATGAACCGGTTCCCTCGACACGTATGGAAGTGGTCTGTTGCAACCAACCGTTCCTCTGACGATCAGCGGTAACTTGCGCAACACTCCCGCGGGGGCAGAGAGGGCTGGCTACCACAAATGGCAGACGCGATCTTAAAACAGAAATCAAAGCCAACTTATGCGGCCGCCGCCCTCCTCCCCCAACCCTTTTCTTGCTATGGCAGACGTTAGTGACACTGGAGAAGGGGTAAGGAAGAGGGGACCCAGCGCTTTGCTCAAACTCATAACGGGTGCAGCCACTGCCACCACCGCTGTCTTTGATCTGCACTAATTATTAATAACAAACCGCTCCTGACTTACGCCATCCCCTGTAATAACTGGAAACATATTCCTCCTGTACAGGGTTATGGAATTTTGATGGGGCAGAATAAAATAACGCTCCCCTGCACAACACTTTAATTATTTTCATGGCTCCGGAAGGAGGAGGGATTAAAGTGCTCAGCAGACACAATACTGTGAAGGGGAACTGTTGCTAAATCTCGGGTGAAACCAGAGGAACAATGCATTGTAGATTAAAGCAACGAACTTGAGGCCAAATACAAAAAAAAAGAAGAAATAATCCGTAAACCTTTTGCTTAATAGTGGGAATGAATGTCATAATTCCATACATGAAAAAAGTCGGTGCCGCTACTGAACACGTAAGTCTAATGAAATACTTCAATTACGTGGGGACGTATCTTTTTTAGCGAGCACCAGTGACCGCTCTGAGGGTATGACATTTAAGCTCATGCACTCGAGGAACACGATTACTCTACCATCTTTAACACAGTATAATTAGATTCTGTTTTTAGAACGATAATGTTCCTTGCTAATGATACATTTCATTATCAATCAAACTATCTATCTATCTATCTATCTACCTGACGAGAGAAATGGCAAATATATATATTTCCCCGTGGACCTATATATATATATATATATATATATATATATATATATATATATATATATATATATATATATATATAGGTATATATATATATATATATATATACCTCGCAAACGCGGGAGACAGCGACAAAGTATAAAAAAAAAAAAAAAAAAAAAAAATATATATATATATATATATATATATATATATATATATATATATATATATATATATATATTACTGTGCTTTCCAATCTTTCTTTTCGGTGAAGTACCATAACCTGATGAGGAAAACCAATATATCCGAAAAAAATTGAAAAAATAAAAAATCATATATGAAAGATTCACCACCCCACATAAATGCAATCACGCAGCAGGATAATAATAATTAAAACGGCCTCTCCTTTAACGCTAATAATAGTCCCCTCGTCTATATCGCACGGGGGGTACTCCGTTTATGTTAATAACTATACCTGCAGATGAAGGACGGGGCGCATCAGTTCGAAGGAACGAATCTACGCCAGTCAACCCATGCATGAAACCCAGTGACCCCTGGTGGCCGGCTATGGCTGTTCTTGGTCGCCAGGAAAACACCCGACTGGGCGGGGCGGCAACACGTTCGAGGTGGGTTATACTGCCAGCTTGAAGGCGAAATTTCAAAGGCCTCTTTGAGTGCGTTATCCTTCCTCTCTCACTGCCACAGGATCGCCAAGGTATTCCCATGTGGGGAATATAAACCTTCGGATACATTAAAAAAATGTACATATGTGTCGCAAAGAAAGAACTGATGTCAAAGCGCTGTCTGTGACCGTTGGAATTAAGAGCAATAGAGGAATTTAAGTATCGGAATCCAGTCGAGAAATGTGGAGCAGCAACGTGTCCCAGCGGTTATCCCGCGCCAACCGCTTGACTTCTTTAAAGACACACGATTAACCTACAGGGAATAAATACGAGAGGATAATGCATACGAGAAAAACCTAACCATGCGTTTTCTTCTCGAGTTCATCAACCACTGCCCAAGAACATTCGAAAAGCTATCATTAAAAGACGGTGATGGAAGGGTGAGCGCGAACTTTAGCCGCCGTAAAAAAAGAAAAGAAAAAAAAAAGAGATGTGCCACACGGACTGGACACCGCCCATGCTAAACATTGCCCAGCTCTGCTCTTGCCCACTAGCAGAGCAACCAACACGATACACACGTATTTCTTCCTCTTCTTCTCCCCGGTCAGTGACATTAGTTTGTGGTTAAACGGTGCTAAAGATATTCCTTAACGTACGATCAATTTTCATGTAGGAAGTGGGAGGTGATGAAGGGGCGAAATTTACCAACAGGAATGGATAAGTGTCCGTTTGCAGGGTGAGGGAAGGTAAGCGATGACGCCAGGGTATTGTACACCCAATGCTTAAAACGCCCTCAAGCGATACCTTCCCAGCCCAGTATTTCACAACGACGCGTCGCTACGCCGTAACGCCAACGCGCTACACCCCTACCGCCACCGACCAAGTCCCAGCACTAACACCAGCCCGAAACCCCAGCCAACTGGACTACACCCCATCACCAACACTACACCCCAAACACCAGCACTAAATACCCTGTACCTGCGCTGCAGGCCAGCACCAGCACTACACCGTAAGACCAGTCCTACACCCCCAACACCAGCACTACACCGCACCACCAGTGCTACACCTCACCACCAGCACTACACCCTACACCTTCCAGTTCTCACCCTCTCTACCTCTTACCTCTCGTCCGCGTCGTCCCTCGGCCTCTCCTGCAACTCACCTGAAACAGAGCGAAATGTATATTAGATACTATACTTCATGTGTTTGGATACATCTACTTTCAATTACAGATACCAAACACACTGGTACCTGTCTCGCTGATGTCCAGCCTATCTTATTCTATCACACTCAAACATACACACACACACTCACAGAGAGAGAGAGAGAGAGAGAGAGAGAGAGAGAGAGAGAGAGAGAGAGAGAGAGAGAGAGAGAGAGAGAGAGAGAGAGAGAGAGCATGTGAGTGAGGTCTGTGTGTTGGTTGGGGGAAAGGAGGATGGGGGGAGGGAGGGAGCATCATGAACTGGCCTTTATCACTAACTACTTACAATGCCCACGGGAGTCTACCGAATAAACCCAGCAATGCCAGGCCTTCATAATGAGCGAGTGACGTACAAGAGGTTAGTAATGCTATAAGGCTGCGGACCGCCACCAGCTGGGAGTGTCCTGGTGTCCCCTAATGTGCCCAGCCACGGTGGAGCCCCTACACCATGTACCGTGAACCCCAGACATGGCCAGTTGTATCACCAGCCCCAATGTGAACCAAGGAAAAGACCCTTGAGTATGACGATGACGTTGTGCCTCGCGACCTGACCTTTCAAAGTTCGGGTCAAAAAGGCCAGACAGCTGTACCCTTGTGCTCAAGGGTCGTTACACCGTCATGCTCCAGGGGCGTACACCGTCACGCTTAAGGGGGTTCATAAACCCATTAGTGGTACGAACAGTCCGGGCGATGTCTGTTTACTGGCATAAGTCATAAGGCACAGGCTCCCTATTGTTCGGTGACAACACCAACTTCTCTCATAAGAGGCACGCTTGGCGTTCTCTCTCTCTCTCTCTCTCTCTCTCTCTCTCTCTCTCTCTCTCTCTCTCTCTCTCTCTCTCTCTCTCTCTCTCTTTCTGATATCAAATCTTGAGTACGGGGACCGGCCGGATCATCCCTGACGCTGTGACATCGGTCTTGTCTCTGATGAGGTTCAAAGGCCCCTCTGCGAGCAAACGGAAGGCCACAGCCGCCACCGAAAGGCATCTCCTGTTACTGTCCTCAACGCCCTTCTGTAAATCATCTTAAAGACGTACGTTGACGACCGAAATGTAAAGCTTTCTAACGATCACCTGAAACGACCACCGAACAACATCTTTTCATGGAAAATCCTTACGGCGCCGCCTTACAGAGCCATGAAGACTCAACCCCTCCCACGACAAAAAAAAAGAAAAAGAACAAAAAAAAAAATCTAATATATGCACATTCCAGACATACTTCAGGGACCGCTGTGCTCCACAACCATTAAGCCACAATGAACACCTGGCGAGGTGAGGCTGGAGGCCAGAGGGCGCTTCTCGTACCAATGATGGACGCGCCGTGCCAGCCAGCCAGCCACTCCTGATGAGACTCTCCATCCGCCGAATTCCTCCGAGTTCGCACTCAAGACGACATCACCCTTGAAGTGGTTTAATCGAGTGGTCTGACTGAGTGCGGGTTTAAGGTGGTGAGATGGTCGCCGAGGCCAGCTAATATTTATGCAATTATCTTACTCTTAATTTCGTAAGCAGAAGATCCCTTTCGACGGGACTTTTACAGTTTCAAGGGTGCGCAACGACCAGTAGCAGGGGAGTGATGGACGAGAGGTCCTCGACAATAATTTCATGCAGATGATGTCTCCTCGTGCCTCCCACTGTCTATCGACTACACACGGTAGCTAGGCACAGGTAAGCACAATGACCCAGTTCAGAAGTCACCCTTTATCCACTACACTCAGGAAATTCTCCGGAGCTTTTGACCAAAAACTTTAAAAAACATTTACGCATATTCATTTCTTGAACAGAAGGCGTGCATTGTGAAACTATATAACACCTCAGAAGTCATTTCCTTATCTGACAAATTACAGAACTTTTACTGGAAATTCTATATTCCTAGAGTAAGACCCATCAATGACTCTACCCTTCCTTAGATCTCCCGCAGCAACACGACGAGTCGCGAGCTGGAAAAGACGTGAATCTGGGAGGTGTTTACTGGAGGAGGCAAACAAGATAGGAGGGCTACCAGTTTCCTTAGACACGATGCTGTTGGCCCAGTTGGTATGGACCAAACCCTGTCACGCGAGGTCGGGTAAATCAAGAGAATCTAATATGTAGTAACGCAGAAAAAAAATTACATGATATCATTCGGTTAACCAGAAGAAACCTCTTAGGACAATGAGAGGAAACCAGCATAAAATATAACTTCAGTTAGAACAGTGCATGATAATGGACTCCGTCTGACGGCAAATAGACTCTACCTTAACCCTCATTAAGTCCGCCACAAGCACGGCGCCTGTACAAGCCCATCGCCTGAGGCACAGCAAGATAAACATGATGAATGACCCCGCTATTAGTGGAGTGTTTAACAATTACGTGTCCTACACCGACTCCGGGGCTGTATTTCCGACAACCCACAAAATTTGAAACATAAACCCGCTCTGCGAGCTGGCTTCGGGAAAATTACATCCAAAACGGAATTAATTCTGAGGTGATGACTGGGTAGCGTCGGTAATCTGCACTACTAATGTTAGTCTAAACTTATTTTCGTGAGTGCCTTCCCCCAACTCTGGGCTGGCACTAGAGGTAATGTCGACTGCTTGTAATCCTCGCCAGACGCCCAACACACCACGCTCGAGAATTACGAGCAAATTGCGAGGAAAAGAAACGCAGACACATGAAGGACTATCGCTCTCTCTTATGAGTCTTGTTACATCACATTATCTTTAGGGCTAACTGGAACAACGAACTCAGACGCGGCCAGAGACTCTCTTCGCCTGCCAATGTCTCCATGAAGAGGAGGTCATGTATGACCTTCTGGATTTAATGTGTACCAAAGTAATCCTCCTTTACAACATAAGTGTTATGTGTTCTCACCTCTCATGATGTATCCTTTTCGAGGTGTCTATTTTCTTCCTATTTCGGACACGGCTCTTCTGAGATGACTGCCTTGTCCCGTCCTTAAGAAATGGACTTGCAGCACGCGACTGGCAACCCCTTGAAGCCAGTGGTTCTAGTGTGAACACCAGCCACACGAGGATTGACCGTTACGATGCATCTTCCTCACCTCGCACAGGTAAGCCGTAACTTTTCTCGTTTTTCCTTCTTCTACTTTCCACAATCGGGTCTAGGACCATCTGAAGGGGCTTATCATCCCCTCGTATTCTTGTTATAGTTTTAACTATGATTCTAAATTCTTAACTTACACCGCTCGATCTGAGAACGCTCTTGCCCGTGCTACGTCGGCAGCTATACATACTCATGTATAGACCAGTGTCGCCTACATAACGCAACACCACGTATGCCTTAAACCGGAAGTTCATAAGATCCTACATACCTCACTAGGTCCAAGACCTCACCAGAATCCTATACCTTTTTCTTATAAAATCTCATGTACGGGTCTGTGCCCAAACAGACAGCAGACATACGTGACTGTATGGACTTGAAGTCTACATAATTCATAGCCCCGAGCACCGAATTCTAGTCAGAGAAGTTCCATCTGCTCTCGAAGTCTTTTGAAGTTTAATCTCTATTTCAAGGAAGAGCACACGTTCTGGATGGCAAAGTACCTTCCTGTGAACGAAGGAAAGTACGCATTTGTCCATAAGTCCCACATGTGATGATTCGTGACGACACGTAAAAAGCAAAAAAAAAAGCAAATCTTTCAAATCCTTCACGGGATGTGGAGGTGGGAAACAGAACAGCATACGACAAGACGATGACTACCGCCACCAACCACACTTCAGGATCATACTCGGACAACCCTACAACAGTGACCTACATCGCACGTCGATAGTCGTGCTACAATGAACAGTATGACTGTCTAACACAGCGCTATCTGCAGCGATCAGAGAGAGAGAGAGAGAGAGAGAGAGAGAGAGAGAGAGAGAGAGAGAGAGAGAGAGAGAGAGAGAATCCCTGAATTCGTGGAAAACCTGCTGAGGAATCGAGTTATTTCTGGATATTCCCTGTAATATAAAGACAAGGTTTCCCATCTCAAGACATCCACATGTCGTGAACACCTGGCTTACATCTAGAATATCGGAAGCCTTTCGAGAATTCAGGTGTGGAAAATCTAAAATCTGTGGACAACCTGAGTGGCACATTTACTGTCTTTCAACACTCGAAAGATGAATACATTTCAGATCTTGGATAATCCATATGTCTGTCTGTCTTCGGTCACTAAGACACCCTACCTTACTACGCTGGTCAAGCATTCACTGGTCCGGTAAGGCTGTTTGTTGATATAACTCGGCCAAAATACGCTCACCAATCATCTCTTCCGTTACTCCCTAGCTACTGTCGTCTCTTACTGGCTAACAGCAACACCTGGACAATCAACTGGGTGTACACGACGAGGAACTTGCATGGGGCTCGGTGGGTGTCGTGGCGCTGTGGTGAGCCTGATGAGATAGTACACGGGGGTACGCTAGGTGTCTCGGGCCCCTGGGAGACTCGCCAAATAGGGGGACATGCCAACTGGCGTTGACCCGTCCGTCGTGGTCGTGGATTACAACGGCTCTGTGGCCCTCGACTCCTCCTTAAACTTGGTCTGGATCGTTGTTAAACGGTTGTCTGCAGCACACAATTGGTCCGGATCAACGGATCGGGGCGCCTGTGATGCAAACCCCTTGGCGGAGATCAGTGGATGAGTTCTGCCGGTAACTCGATGCCTTTAAATGGATCAGCGAGTTGTGCACTACCCACCACGGGAGTAGGAGCCACTGCGGCTGTGAGAAAATGGGAAGCGTCAGCGCTGTTTAACCACCCCTTTGAACGCGTCCCTACGACCACTGAACACAACAGTTCGACCCTTGGGTAAGAAGAGCTTCCCCTTGGCTTTAACCTTCTTACCTTCCTGCTGAAGAGGATGGGTCACTGCATACTTCACAATGACCCTTAGATCAACCACACCGCCCCTAACAGCCAACAGCGATCACAAGGGGCTTCCACAGCTGACCTTCACGGAACCACATTCTCCAGGCCAAACCTGGTTATACCACTGGTGCGAATCACCTGCCTCGAGTCAGTGGTGGAACTTGGTCGCGCTCGTGGCGATGGCGAGCGCGCCCCACCACTGCTGAAGTTCGTGTCCAGTTGTGTAGGTTCTGAGGTTCACGGCTTCCCAACCGTCCTAGATCCAATAATGTTCTCTTACATCCACTGTTTAATCCGTTCCTATGTAGTGGAAAGGGAGTTAACGTAACGTGTTGTGACCAGTGGTCTGTGTAATTACCTAATAAATACGGGGAAGGAGTTCTACTCTTCGTGGGGCCCTATCTCTTGAACACTCTCTACTATCATACAACTTCTGAAATTTACGTGTATGTGTGCGTGTGTAAGTGTGTGTGTGTGTGTGTGTGTGTGTGTGTGTGTGTGTGTGTGTTCAATGAGGAGTCTCTGCATATGGATCTAATGACTGATTTTTTTTTCTTTATCATCGTTTCCCTGTGTACGCAAGTCAAACAAAGTATGTGTGTGTGTGTGTGTGTGTGTGTGTGTGTGTGTGTGTGTGTGTGTGTGTGTAGTGTGGTAAAGGATATGCAAGTACGTATATTTCTACGATCACATGTAAATAAACAACTTTGTGCTGGCATTAACATATCAATTTTTCTGCTCAATTAAATGAGACAATTTGTCAAAACGAACTACCGGAACCAATCAATTATATCTAACGGACAAAAAAAAAAACGAAACAAGTGTAATTATCAACCAGTAATTTCCTTTCATCATAAATGATTACATAAATGACATAAATCAATAACACCATCTCATGCGAAAAGTTTCTTTATCAATTCAAGAATCTATCCATCGGAAGACTAAGGTCATGTACATTGTGAGTGTACACATGACGCCCTCCAATAGCTGCTGGATGGCATTATGTGTTGCATGAAAGCACGCGCTCACTCCATTATACACACACTCGTGTGCATAGGGCGTGCATGTTGTCTTGAGATTCATCCTTAGGGTGGTGAATGTATCTTGTTGACCTCGACGGTCTCCTTGACCCCGGAAGGTGATAGGCCTAAGGCCCCGGGCAACCAACCAACCTACGGAAGACAAGGTCCGTGCACGCAGCGAGGCTACGCATGGTCTTACCATCATCGTAACCACCTGAGGAAGGTACATCCAGTTAATCCGACCGTCGTTGGTTACGAAGATGGGAGCTGTCGACCTCAATAATCCCGGCAGTCGATGGGGCCAAAGCCGGAAGAACCAAACCGATCAACGACGGATAACAAAGACGCCTTGGGCTGCCGGTGTGGCGTGTCCAGGTCTAGCTGGCAGTGAGCCTCTGGGGCTGGGGACCTCAAGTCATGAAGTAATCATTCATCGAGCTGGTACCCTGGTACCTGTGACACTATCAACGTCGAAATGTAAAGTCCAACAGGTAACAAGTCGAGCTGCGGCAACGATCAGACAATGAACAACGGTAAACTCAACAGAACCATAAAAAAAAAGAAAGAAACTGCCGTAACAGATAAGAAACCAACAGCGGACTGGACAACAATAGCACCAAAGAGACCTTACGGGAAGGGAAGGGAAGGGAACAACGGTCGGACAATGACAGTTCCGAACGGACCACGAGAAAGGAAGAACGCTGGAACGATCGAACGATAACGGTAATCCAGTGAGACCGGAGGGAAAACTGCCGTAAGAGAGGAGAGAGCCGGGCAACGGTTGGACAACAACAGCGCCCAGGAGAACCATAAAAGCTGCCGTAGAAAGAGAAAACATCTGATAATCTAATTAGCCGGGGTGCAGGCGCCCAGCCGGTGGACTGAAAACCCTCCTCCTTCCTCCCGCCTCGTCGGCCGGCACTGGCCCTCCCGCGGCGTAACACGCACGTGTGGCATGCGAGCGGCGGGCAGGAACCGTGGGGGCATAGTAACCTCGGTACTGGGGGAGTGTAGGGTAGCATGCAGTGCATGATGCAACAGGGACGGTCAAGTAAACATCTCTAAACAGAGTTAGGACAGTGCTTCCAAAACAGACACTAACAACAGTGGCTGCAAACGGGCTACGAACGGTGTCTCAAAACACAGAAACAAAAGAGTTTCACAAAACAACAAATCATGCACAAGAAGGGAAGAAAGACAAACACCCACACAAAGAAACAGTCTCCACTAACAAGGGCAGCGGAACCCAAAGAACAAATTCGGTGGGAGAAAGCTGAGACGAGACAAGAGACAGAGCAAGAGCACGGATGATGAGCTCACAGGTGAGACAGTGAACCACGAGACGAGACCACGCGAGACAGCAGCATAGCAGCAGCAGAACACACCTAGCAAGAGGCAAGAGGAGAGGACCATGGTAGTGCGCGGGTCTCGTCTCCTTAACTACTTACACAATTCCCCCGCCACACACACACACACACACACACACACACACACACACACACACACACTATACTGTACAGAGAAAGGAAGAGACTCGCTCGGTTGGCTTTTAAGAGCCCTGTCGCTTATCGAAGTGCGAGGAGCTGCTGGAGGAGAAGATTCGGGATAATTTACGTCAGATGGGTACGAGGGAGTGGAGAGCGCTCAGTAGTTCCATTTTCTCTGAACGTAGATGAGAAATGAGAGAGTCATTCAAACAGCTATAAAACTGAATTCCCACCTACATATGGGTAAAGCATAGGGCAGGCGAGGCTGGCCTGTAGCTTACACAGCCATTCACTCGACCCGAACTGCTAATGCAACAAATGGTTGCAGTTTACCTTACGCCAGGTACCCATCTATCGACCATATATAGCCCATAAAGAGACGACGAACAGCCGGGTTTGGAATTTGAGACGGCTGTCTAGACCATGACTCGAACCCGGGTCCGTAGACTCATAAAAGCCACACTATCCACTCTACCACGCCATGAGGGCTCATTTGACGTGATTTGATTACATGGAATTTGGAAAGCGCTAGAAAACTGATGGTTATTCGGCGCTTTCTGGCGCAAAAAGAATATACAAAAATATCTAAAAGCTTAAAATTAATAGCATGAAATGTTTTAAATTTTTAGATTCGTACGTTAAAACTATAAAAAAAAACATCCATCCTAAAAGTGAGATAATGACGATGATATTGATAACATTAATAATAACAACAATAATCATAATAATAATAATAATAATAATAATAATAATAATAATAATAACAACAACAACAACAATAGTAATAAAAAGAAACACTGAGCCACGATATTTTAACAGGTCATGTTCCGCCGGATGCACTGGCCAGACCCACACCGAACGCCCAGCACAGTCAAACACACACAACAGTAATTCCTGCACTACGAACAAGTGAACAGGCAACAGACACGACAAGCAGCACTGGTGACAAGATAACGTCAGGTTAAACACCGCCAGAATGTGTGATATCATCTGTGTGAACAGTGAAATATAATCTGATTGCATCGCTTTTTCTTCAAACATGGAAATGTAACACACAAATCAACTATCAACGTGAGACACCTCAAGTATGGAATAAATGACTAGTTCAACGCAGTTCAGTGACCGTGAGGCTGCAATTTAACACAACACAATAACAACTGCATTTTAACACTAAACATTTTTTACCATATGGCTATACGTTTACATGTTACAATATCCATTTGGTTGCACTTAAAAAAAAAGGGCACAACGATGACAAGACTTTACCTTAAAAAGCATTTTTAAGGCTGCATTATAAACAAAAGAGGCTGCAATCTGAAAGGGCAGAAGGGGTGCGGAAACTGGTATAACAATGCACAGGCATTACAAGTCTTACAGTCAAACTCACCACACTCACTCCAAAGCCGCACCCACCCGAACACGCCACACTGACTCTACGAAAGCACTTCCACAAAGACACATCGACCACGGGTGAGCAACGGAAAAACCAAAATGTCAACAGAACCACAACATATACCAGGACATCCAGAGCAATGAATATTAAGAGGAGATACACACAGGCACACCTGTTACCTCCGTGGGAAGCTGATCCGAGCCAGTGATCAGGGGATGTGATCCACACATCCAACCACCACCCGCCACCACACACACACACACACACACACACACACACACACACACACACACCTGTCCTAGATCCCCGCCGTGATAAACGGGGTGACGGCAACAGGTGTTCTCGAAGCTATGGGTGACCCGGCGAGGCTTAAAGACGGGCACACCATTTTCTTCGGCTGGTTTACTGGAGGGACTTAAGTGATTCACACGAGCGTCGATTCAATATAGAGTGTGAATATTTCGTTGCTAGTCTTCTCATCGCCGCATAATCATCGACAAATGACTCATCGTCGATCAATATCACGATCATCATTATCATTTTCAGCCTCATCGTCATCATCTCTTCGAGCCAAATCATCACCAATATGGTCATCCTCATCACCCATCCAACTCATCCCTCACCAGGGTCGCCGTCTTCACCGCTATCATTAGTGGTGTTCTTTATGGCAATGGGCGTGCCCCTGCCAGCCGCGGACAACCTGCTCCGCCGTAAACACTGGGAGAGAGAGAGAGAGAGAGAGAGAGAGAGAGAGAGAGAGAGAGAGAGAGAGAGAGAGAGAGAGAGAGAGAGAGAGAGAGAGAGAATGAGGATTTGAGGTCTAGTAGGTGATGGCTGTGGCCAGAAATGAACGAGGAACGAGATGTGGTGTCAGTGAAGAACGGCGCTCGTGTCAGTGAGAGCAAAAGATGGTGGAAATGAGCGGTGGTAGGCCTCAGTGGAAACTGGTGGCTCTGGCGGCTACAGGTGGTGACAGTGTTGGCAGAAGGCGTGTGTGTGTGTATGGCGTTCGCAAAAGGGCGAGGGCGGTGTTGGCAGAGGGCGTTGGTGACGGTGTTGGCAGAGAGGGCAGCGATGTCAGTGGGGTGTGAGGACGGGTCGGGAGGGAGGGTGAGGGCGTGCCCCAGTAAAGGCTCGTGACTCGTGTGCAACAAAGCCCCCACCAGGATGCATGGTGGCTGGCTGGCTGACTCGACCCGACCCCACCATGCGATCCCAGCCTCACATCCCGGGGTCACTCCGTGTGGCCTGCGGTGCGTCATCTCGCCGGACCTCAGGAAGAGGAAGTGACGGTGGTGGGAGAGAGGGAGAAAGAGAGAGAGAGGGAGGAAGTGTGCGGGCGTAGGAACAAAAGTGTTATGGGTGGCGGGGCGAGATAGACCCAGGCGGGGCAGACCGGACGAGCCGACACCAGAGGTACTCCACCCTCCGCCACCAGCCCAGTTACCAAACACCGCCCCTACCACCACCACCAACACCACCACCACTAACGCTCTACCACCACTACTACCGCCATCACCGCTGCCCACACCACCATCAACGCTACTTATACCACATTTGCTCTCAGACACCACATTACAAACCCTATACATATCGTTGACGGTTCGATCTTCGGACACTGCGGTACGAACCTTGAGCACAACAGGAAGATCCTGGAACGTGACGGTACGATGGGTGGGCATGATGGCTCTCTGCTGCTGACTAGACCCTTAAGGGTCAGGTCAAAGGGTCAGGCCATCGCACCCGAAGGTCGCACTGTCGTGCTCAAAGGCTTAAGACGCTCGGGAGACACAAGACAAGAGGGCTTCATGTGACCTGTGACCGAGATGGAGGAGGAGGAGTGACGGGTAGGTAGAGGAGTAAAACAGGGAGAGGGAAGGAAGGACCATAGATTAAGAAGGAAGGGGAAAAGGGAGGTGAGATGATAAAGAGATCTTTGGAGAAGATAAAGATAAAATGGAAGTAAAGGAAGGAGAGAGAGGGAAAGAAGAATGTCATGAGGGAGGAGGAGAGGAGTGTAGGAGGGAGATCGACGTGAGAGACAGGGGGCCTTGGGATGGAGGATGACGCGAAGAGGGGGTGGGAGGGAAGAGGGAGGGAGAGGATCAGACACAAAGAGATCAGGAGACCATGGCCAGTTCCGGCGGCGCGGCGTGCCAGGGATGTTATCATGACCCCTAGAGTGACCCCCTAAGATGACTGGCTCACCCCACTAGCCACGGCACAGCAGTACCCGCCTAGGGCACCGCCACCTGCCTCCCGCCGCCTGTACTCCACCCACCACCACAACCTCCTCACCTCGCCCACTGAACCTCTCAACGTACACCTCCGCCCACCTCTATATCCATCCCTGCGTCATGCCTATAACCTGCAACCCTCCCAGCCTGCAACTCCGCCCATCCCATATAACGAAACCCTCCGGTAACGCTTAGAGCTCCCTAGAGCCTTTCCCCAAGTCCGCGAAGGATAAAACATCCGCCAAACGGACGTCCACACCTTGTGTAAACACCAGCGCACTGCAGCCACCCCACCACACTCGAAGCCCAACACGCCAACATTATAATTCATGGGGCTAACCTGAAAATTTCATTGGGTTTAACATCTGAACACAGTAAAAGGGCAACCTTAAAAAATTCACAGCCAACCCTGACCTGAAATCATAATGATCAAATCCTTCGCGAGAACACATTTCAAGAACATTTATATTTTTTTTAAAGCTTAATATCATGTGGAGCAACGTCGACCACGTCTCTAACCACACTGACTAAAGTTCTTCGACCCTCCCACGTCACGGTCCCTCCACACAGGCCATAAGAACTGGGCACGAAGAGATTATAGTGATTTTTCTTCCTTCCGCCACCAGTTTGAATCTAACTCATAAACTTAATTCAATTCGTAATTATGGACTGAACGAACCTTTCCGCTCTTAATTCAGCGGACCCAATAGCGTGGTTTAAGTTCTGCACGGGCATTCTAACATACCCAGTATGGCGGTAAAGTAATCTGTGCTCCGGGGACAAACGAATTACTTTTGTTTGTGAGGACGAGCAACTCGTCTCTTGCCGAGCTCTCCTGGACGGATGTCCTGGACGGATGGCAGAATTTTCGTCAGAGGAACCAAACCAGATGACCCGAGGCGAGGAACCCGGTCTGCGGTGTGATGACTTATCTACATTCTCTCCTTATGGGGAAGGTACTACCTTCAGAGTACCCACAGAGAGAGAGAGAGAGAGAGAGAGAGAGAGAGAGAGAGAGAGAGAGAGAGAGAGAGAGAGAGAGTGTTGTACAGAGCCTCAGAGAAAGACAAGAGTTATACAGACTTACATACGCACACAGACCAAAGGTCCAAGCAAGGTGGTCTGGCCTTAACACTACGAGAGAGAGAGAGAGAGAGAGAGAGAGAGAGAGAGAGAGAGAGAGAGAGAGAGAGAGAGAGAGAGAGAGAGAGAGAGAGAGAGAGAGAGAGAGAGTCTTGTAATCATAAATAAAAAAAAAAAAACGCTCGTTGGACCGAACGATGTTTATTCCATTTCAAAATGATGCCACTCATCCTGGGAAGCAATAAGTCCTCCAGAACTCTCTACCCGCATAACGCTCAAACAATGCCAGTAAAATTGCCAAAGTAAAGTTACCCGGATATAAAAATTGACATACTGAAAGAAGAGAGAGAGAGAGAGAGAGAGAGAGAGAGAGAGAGAGAGAGAGAGAGAGAGAGAGAGAGAGAGAGAGAGAGAGAGAGAGAGAGAGAAATCATGTTTTTTCCACCACCATCGTAAAAATGTGACACAGAAATGACTAAATAAATATATACAAATTGAAACCTTGGGGTCATATATTTGTTCTGCTCTTTCCACAGATAACTATAGCAGGATGATTTGAAGCTAAGTCCCACATACAATTTGTATTTGAGCTTTTGTTTACAGTGATCTATTTCCGAGGGAAAAAAGGGGGGGCCCGTCACTGTTTCCCTACACAGCCGACCGAATAAGCCATTAAGGTGGTGGGCAAAACTGTGTTCGCGTCATCGTAAAGTCTGCCAAGCAGGAGGACACGAGGCGGAGGTAGCAGCCGACAATGGAGGTGATCTGGCCAACAAATTGATCAACAAACTTATGTTAAAACATGGAGAACGTCACACGTTCTGGCCATCAGTTGGGGGAGGGGGGGAAAATAACAGAATGGCCCACATACGGGAATTTCCGAACGACGACACTGGGGGAAATATGTGTATATTCCGACAGTGGAGAACAACAAACCTCTGGCAGTGGAGAACGGCTGATCACCGACACTGGAGAATAACTGAATTCTGAAACTGGGATAAAACTGATATGCAAGATCTGATTGGACAAAAAATGATGTTGTGCAATGTTACCGGAGCACTCTGCGCTATCTGGAAATCCACCGAGTTGACAGATATTAAGGAATATGATATAAAGATCAGCTGACAGTTAACTGAAGGGCTTGGCATAACATTTCACCACAGGTCAGAAAAGCACTTACGCAAGGACTGTTCGCAGCACCTTCAAAATACAGAAGCCATCCCTCGCTCTACGCTTTGTTCCACAATTCTTCTGCCACCATAAAAGAAGGGCGTGTTCCTCCATAACGAACCCCCCCCCCCTTCCCTCCCACCTCCACACACCATATCTAGGTTCCAGGTGGCTAGGGGATAGAGCTCTGAATATACTTAATTGACCACTGACCGGAAGGCTTTTAAGAGCTAAATAATTTGGAAGTTCTTTAATTCCCCTCCCTTTTTTTTTTTCAAGACTTCTGGGAGTGCGGAGAGTTTTGAGAGAGAGAGAGAGAGAGAGAGAGAGAGAGAGAGAGAGAGAGAGAGAGAGAGAGAGAGAGAGAGAGAGAGAGAGAGAGAGGTTAGGAGGACAAGACATCCCCTGGACGAACTCACTGCATAGCTCTCTGTACAACCGTCTTGCCTTGCCTTGCCTTCCGTCTCTCTCTCTCTCTCTCTCTCTCTCTCTCTCTCTCTCTCTCTCTCTCTCTCTCTCTCTCTCTCTCTCTTCCCCTGCATATTTTCGTCTCACCTCACCGACGTACACCCCACTCAGACATTCTATGCATATCCATCCCCTCCTATTTTCCATTCCATCTTTTACTCCATTAAGGCTTGGGAGGAAAAAGCTATCTTGGGTGCTTGCTCTCTCGTCCTTCTACCACGACAAACTTCACTATTTCACAAGGGTACAGCAGTGACGAGTGCATCACGTACAGAAAAAAAAATGACAATCCTCACCACCCATAAATTCAACCTTCTGAAGTCTCCTTAAAGCACGGGCAATCTTCTGCCTCTCAAAATTCCCTCTCATATCTGGGCATCCATTTCGCCATGTCCACTGAGAGCGCTACCCAAATATCTTTTCTCCATCCAGCCATATTTTACGTCCCAGCTCCCTTTTCTCAGCCCAAACCACTTGCCTTTCAGTGGCGTTCACTTTCAGTTTTTCCCTTCTAGCACTCACTGAAATTCCTCCCTCGGATATTTTTTCCTAACTTAAAACCACCGACTGCGCGCGGTAGCATCCCAGACCATAGCCACACCCCAGTCCCCGCTTCTGCCGCTCTACGAATCTATAACATTAATTTCCACGGTTGTTTATAACCTTTCCCTTCATCGCCGTATATCGCGAACAATCACGGAGACATGCTGCACCTCTGTGTTACTCTAATACATATACACCTTAAACTATTTGGGTGTTCCTCTGAGTACTTGTGTGGCTTGAAGTGCAGTCCAGTTACTGTTAGCGAAAAGCGAAATCGACTGCTACATCATCTGAAAAATGTCAAAAAGATCTTCACGAAGTTCCACGACCCAAGGAGGAATTTTCTTCCAATGATAAGGCAATCTAAATTCATGTTAAACTATTTCAATTCTTTCCATGCCGGAAAAAAAAAAAACCACTAAATTTAGACTTTCATCAGCATCTGATTTAAACTTTTCAAGTCATGGCCACGGATGATCCTCGAGTAATACCGAAAACTCCCGAAAGACAGACGAAAGAGAGCAAATCTCCCAGGTGTCAGCCACAGTACACGGGCGACGCATGCGGACGGTAAGTCAAGCACGTTCATATTTCTAATCCACGCTCCACTAAGCCAGGAATTTGCAATCAGGACGCTGCCTCAAGCAACAAAATGCTATTCGCTGCTACTCGCCTTGATCATCATTACCTGTATACCAATGCCATCTCCCGCTGTGTTTTACGACCGCTCCGAGTATGGAAAAACCTTGCAATATCAACGCAAGGTTCTGGATGACTTCTGTCTGACCATTATCTGTTGACTCTTGGCAAGCAGCTCACACAGCTGGGTCAATAACCTCCTAAGCTTTTCCCATGACCTCACATTGATATTTTCCTTTTCCCTTCAGAGTTGCTTTAAAACTTTTTTTTTATTTCAGGGATCACCTCAGTGTTCTCCGTGCCACCACTGTTCACCGTTCCATGTCCCCCCGCACGTGAGGGCTATTGCCTCCTGTGTCTAAGTGGAGGCTACCCTGTTTAAACAGCCCCCCACAGAGTTCTGCAAGGGTTCAGTTGGCCTTCAGGAGGAGAGCCAGTGCTGGAGTTCCTTACGTAGTCCAATAAACTGGAAACTCTGCTGGACACCCACTCTCTCATTCAGCATCTTTACATTTTCTTACCATTCTTCATTTTCACAACTTTATCGTTCTCTCTCTCTCTCTCTCTCTCTCTCTCTCTCTCTCTCTCTCTCTCTCTCTCTCTCTCTCTCTCTCTCTCCCCACTATTCTCGTCCTCTCCGTCATTTTTCTCCTACGTAAGACGTCTCTGTACCTCCTGGCTTTATCCCACTGTTCCCTTTTATCTTCTCAAACCCCACACACAGCACCGGCTGCTCGAACAACATTCCCTCAAACCTCTTCCTTACCTCCTTTCTCACATTCTGCACTCAAGCAGGTTCCTCAGCCTTGTACTCAAGCACTGCCGCAAATTCAGTAAATCACATCTTAACTTTTCTTATATATTTTCAGGTTGGGTTCGATCCCCCTGGTTTCTCTGAATCACGTCGAAGGAGATCGTATCCTCCCACGCATCCCATCTTGATTCTCTGTTCCTCCTCTGGTCCCTGTGCGCACATCTACAGTGTACCGTCCACGACAATACACCCACAAAATCTTCTTTACATACTCAGTATCCACAGCACACTGTGATCATGTATGGGATATTCTCGAAGGAATTTATCTTAGAAAGGTACATCCTGGCAAAGATCTTAGCAGACTCCGGACATCACCACTCCCTCACCAACATCTTTAACTCGCCAAAATGTGGAACTGCGATGTTCAGACTACTTACATAATCTACATATATTTTACTCTTGTGTACCTCTCTATACTTCGGGTAACTGTCATTAAACATCATGACATTCCACGGTTAAAGGAGCTTACAAAAAAAAAAAATATATGTACAACAAAAGATTGAATAATGATGAAAAAAAAAATATATATGAATATCAAACGTCGACTTGTGAGAGCGTTGGCGGGAGGGAACAGTGTTGCCAGCGAGTATTTTTCTTCAGGGTGCGGCAGCAGGCAGAGACAGCCAAGCCACCCTCATCCCTGGCAAAGGTTACCAGGTGATCCCGCCCACGGGCCAGGGATGGGGCACACCTGGACAACCACTCCCAAGCAGGATAACGTCTGGAGATATATGCAGGGCAGGAGGCCACCATCTCTTGGAAGACGTTGTAGGGCAGTAGTGCCTTGTCGCTAACCTCCCAAGACATATAACCATGAGGCATTCAGGATCATCTCCAGCCATGGGACACTTGGCTGGAAAACGAGTTCTTAAGCGACGTAACTTCTGGAACGCCCTCTCTGGTGACACTACACACCACACCGTCTCCAGGTCCCCCTACTGCTGGGGATAAGACATTTAAGGTCACGCCCAGGTCCCCTACTACTGAGGATAAGACAGTTAAGGTCCCACCCACTTGGGCGATGAAGGGCATCGCTTTGTGGACGTCCTCGCTGGAGCGTCCCTCGGAAAGCGATCTCTGAGAAGCATTCTTGAGGACACTCCCAACGTAAATACATCATGTAAATACATTTTCCTCGGGACACCTTGACAAAAAAAAACAATTTACGACACCACCACCACCGTGGACACAACACCCCGGGGATGCCATGTTGAGGCCAGGCGAACGAGCCCTGGAGGAGCGGGAGAGGCTGGAGGCCAGTGGAGCTGCGGTGATGGACGCCATCCTTTCCAGCGAGGATTTCCAGCCCCTCTGAGTGACGTATCTCTAACCTGTCATTCCTCCACTTTGTGTAAAACCTTAAATCTAAAACATACGTTTACTATGGCATCTTCAACATGAACAAGTCTTGCGTTTATGGCCATATCAAGAGACATAAGTGTAAAATACATCATCCAGGATTCCATGCCACGAGAAAGCAATCAGATTCCATTCTATTTTACGGCTGGACCCTTCCAAGATGTCCACAATGTACCATCTGGACGACCACTGCTCTACGGCCGCGAGTCTAACAGGACAACGCCTCCAGAGCGCATGTGTCATGACCACGGCCGGGATACCGGTGAGTCCTGGTCCTCCTTTGATGCCTCAAACTTGTTTTGAGAAGGCCAAATTCCCGCCGAGTCAGGTCTGGTTTTGGCCTGACTGGTGCAGTTTACGCTGCTCGTAGGGGAGTCAAATCGGGTTTAGTCTGGTATGACTAGACTACGCTCTTATATAAATTTCGGAACGGTTTAATCAAAAGTTCCTCGATATGGTTAATTAATGTGGGTGTAGGCATGGTGAAATAGGGCTCGTACGTACAGACTGTAAAAGGACTGTTGTCAATTAAATTTACGTAAAGAAAAAAAAAAAAAGGAGTAACAGTACGTAGTACGCAACGAATTAAGTAAAATAATTTATTTAGATAACTGAACACCAACTTTAAAGACATCAGCTGCAACTGACGGTTAATTTTTCGTTTTGTTTTGTTTGTGAAATGCTTTAGACATGTTGCTATGTACGTCTAAACAGACTATACCACCGCAGGCTCCCTCGATTTAAAGTTGATCCTGGTTTAGGACAATTTAACTCAAGCTGCTATTACCGTAGGTCTGCTCAGACCACGTCCAAACGAGCCCTCTGAAGAGCGACACCTGAAGTGTCAGGACAAGGCCTAGTAGGCAAGCCCAGCGCTGCTGTGAATGACCAAAACGTATCATACGTCGACGAGGAGAGATCAAACTTCAGCCGTCTCTGCAAATGACATACGACCAAACCGAAATAAAAAAAACATTGAAAAGAAGCCATTCCCCCGCCCCTCCCATCCCCACGGTAAACATAAGGATACTCCCATACCCTGCAGAGTGGAGGGTTTACCGTATCCCTGACGTGCCACGGGATTTTCAGGTCCTACGCAGTCAAACTGGGTACACGAAGATTACAACGATCACACATCACTGAACAACAGATCCTCAGTTCGGAAATGTGATCACAACATCATCAACTACCGTATTAATACGAGACGAACAGCATATCGAACGTTGTTTCTTTTCTTCTTTTTTTTCGTCCCCTCAGCTCATGTTTCGGACAGACAGTAGCCGAGCAAATGACTACACAAACAAAGTTAGCGGAGGCCTGTTGGGGCGAGGGCGTTGCTAGCCTGGGGTTCCTCTACCGCACAGCAGTGCGGCGGTGTAACAGCGGCGTAGGGCGGAGACCGTACTGCGCCTTCAAGAGAAAGTCTTTGTGGCACGTTTACATGTTTCTCTTCATTAACCTTGACGTGTGGTGATGGTGGTGGTGGTGGTAACTTAGGGCTGTAGCGGGAGCAGGCTTGTGGTAGCGGTGGACCTGTGGTTTGCAGTGAGTCTGAGGTCACTGTGGCAGGCAGACCCGTGGAAGAGCTGTGGTGTTGAGAGACATCTGCAGGTGGCAAAACCGTGATGGTGGAAGACCTGTGGTAGCAACGATCCCTCGACAGTGATGGACTTGTGGGAATGGGGTTACTTGTAACAGTCGGTCTTAACTTGTGCTCTGAGCAACGAGGCACAAAACTAGGTAAACTAATCAGCTACAAAACCACAATATCTAATATGCATCTCCCTATATTTCACTCGTTTCCTGCACGCAAATACTGAAATACGACCATTAAGTCCTACAAAAGACAAGTTCAGCTTACTGACAGCGACCAGTCAACGCGCCAGCCAACCAACTGAAACCAGGATGCTCACTTAAATCTTGAAAACACATGACTAGTTTGGACGTTTCAGGTATCCAATACCTTAATAATGTTTCTTGCATCTAGTAAGCAGCTGTTAAGTCTAGATTCTCAGAAGATAATGCAAAGTTCTCCGTTCTCATGACACCTATAACCTTTCAGTTAGTTAGTCCCGAGAACGCTACCATGTTTCTCGACAGATCAAGAAATTATCTTTGTCTGCACACTGGGGATCAAATGCAATATGTAAACTTACATTCATCTCCTTTCTCTCAGGTTTCAACCATCAGCCAGAGCGCTTGCTGGCAAGTTACACTGGCTTTCGATGTTTACGTGAATAAGTGTAATCAGTAAATTTTCTGTCAACATTCTGAAGCTTAATAATTTAATTAGCCTTTAAAGGTGATATTACATCCCATCACCATCCCCGTTCATGGAGTACTGGAAGCCTCGAAGAATACCAACACTTGATAGGCGTCTCCGAGTTGGACATTTTTGGGAAGGGGAGAGGAAAAAAAAACGGAATAATTTGGTTCTGAGGTTGAATGTGCTTTCAAGTGCTTGCTTGTGAAGGTTATGACTTTAACGTATTTTTCCCTTGGGTGTCCTGCTACGCTCCTCTCCTGCGCTACGTTAAGGCAAGGACTGTCTTGAAGTCCATTCGTATTTTCATGGTGGCTGACCTGTGGTAACGAGAGCCTCGCGGGAGTGGCGGAGGTGTGGGTGTGGGGGAAAGAAGAACCGGTAGAAGAGATGAGGAGACGGCGGACCTCTGGAGAAGACAGACCCACGATGACGCTGGATATGTGACGATGGGGAACCAATGGAGAGGCTGGCATTTGGGGGATGACTGGCTGTAGCAGAGGGAAATGGACCTACGGAACTAACGGACCGAGGCAGTCAGACCCAACACCAACTGACGAGAGAGAGAGAGAGAGAGAGAGAGAGAGAGAGAGAGAGAGAGAGAGAGAGAGAGAGAGAGAGAGAGAGAGAGAGAGAGAGAGAGAGAGAGTCTCAGGAAAGAAAGATGAAGGTCTCCCCAGCATGTTACAACACTTCGCTCCGTCAGCAGAACAGGGCAAAAAGTCATTCCAGCGGTCTACCAGAAGGTCTCAAAAATCTAATAAATATTTTCCTTCAGCAGCTGAGGAATCTCATGGGAGAAAAAGTAGTTCCCCTTTAAGCAGCTTTATAAAGAAGCCATGTAAAAAAAAAAAAAAAAAAGAGGAAAAAAAAAAAAGTTTCCCCTCAACAGCTAAAGACGCGTCCAACGTGTCACAGGAACAACGTCACCAACAGAATGTACAAAAAAAAAAATTATTAGTTCCTCCAAATGGTAGGATCGCCGATCTCTCGACAGAGGTGACGAACTTCCGTTCTGATCCCCGACCAAAGCCCACCCTACGCTACTACATACCAACAATGGACTACCAAATGTATCTAAAGAAGAGGCACTCCCAGTAGGTCAAGAGGAAACCCCAAAGCAGGATAAGACGAAACCCCCAGCAGGTGAAAGAAGACGAAAAAATATATCCTAGCGGGTGACAAAAGAATAAATCCCTCGGCAGGCTATGGAAGACATCTCTACCATGCTAAAGGCAGGAATCTCCCAGCAAGTTTAAGAAATTCCCCTCGGGAGGTCAAGGAAAACAATTTCATGGTAGATTAAGGTACAAGTCTTCCGAGAAAGTTGCAGGAGAGGTCCTCAAACAGGTAAAGGAAGAAATGTCCAAACAGGTTAAAGCAGAGGTCTTGCCAGCCAGCTAAGGGACGAAATCCCAAACACAGGTCAAAAGGAGTTGCAGGGGGTTGAGGAAGAAATCTCTCTCTCGTTGGGTTAAGGAAGCAGTTCGCCCGATATTTTACGAAGTCCCGTCTGACAAGGCTGGGAATTATTCCTCGCCTCCCCAACGAAAACAGACACACAGACTGGTTTGTTATTTGCGCTTTAGGGCCGATCGACCGCCCAGGATCATTATAAGGCCGTCAACGTCACGTTAAAACCACCAGTCGAAGACGACTGAACACCTCCTCATTTGTTTTTATGAGGACTTCAAGAAAATCTCCATGACCGTACGCGATCTCATTGTACGCATATATAGCCCTTCGATTAATGTGTAGGTTCTCCCCAAAACACACACACACACACACACACACACACACAAAGGACTCCCAGCTGGACCGTAGCAGACCCACAGGAGAGCGGCAGCCGGTCCACGTGGGGGCCTCTACGGTAAACCAATTACTTCCAGCGTCTTTGTCCTAATTCATGAGACCCGACGTGACCTGCAAGGCAGTGAGTGCTGTGGCCCTCGTGCAGGAGAGACTTGCCCTCCGCATCTTATTTTCTACTATTGTTAAAGGCCGATCCTGCATTCAGGGAAGGAAACCAGTTGTTTAATATGTCTTGAATCCGGTTATACCAATACTTACGTTTATCGCTACCTGAATGTACCTTACGGCCTCCTGAACGGTTTACTGTGTCTTTAGTTTTACATTTAACGCATTCCTCACTGCTATATTTACACCAGTCTTGCAAGTGACTGCAAACCAGTCTTACCGTTGTCTCTCCGCCAGTCCTACTCGCATCTCAAGACCAGTATTTACCTAGGGCGGGGCCCACTTTTCGGGACTCGCTGCCCGTGTGGGGGCTGAGTGAGAAGCTGTGAGAGAGTTGCTAAGGCAGACACCGCATACAGGTGATGATGGCTTGTTGGCAATATGTACGTGTGGATCACGGAGGTGGATGGGGGGGGGGGGGGGGTTGCGTAGGCTTGCGAGGGTGTAGGTAGGTTAAGGGTTGTGTACGTGAGTCAAAGGGTTGTGCACGTAGGTCAAAGGGTCGTGTACGTGGGTCAAGAGGTTTTGTACGTGGGTCAAAGCGTTGTGTACGTGGGTCAATGAGTTGTGTACGTGGGTCTAAGGGTTGTGTACGTGGGTCAGGATGATGGTCAGACAAAGATCGCCGTTCTTTCCCCCAGACTCCCTGACCCCGCCACCCGCCAGAGCCCACCACAACCACCCCACACCTCCTGACCCAACAAACCCAAGATTTACTATTACTCATCCAATGGTTTACCTTCATCATCCTCACCACACTGGCTCCTCCCTCGTCTGCTGCAGTGTTTACCTAACCGCCTGTTTCTACTGTAAAATGGAGTTCTAGAAACGGATGAAGTGACACTTTCATCTTCGTCCTCGTCCTCACACTTCCAAGGAAGTTATTCCTCCCCAGGTTCCCATTAATCACACCAGGCATTACGAGATCCAACACCTTCCTCCACCCTCACCATGCTCCGTGTTTCCCCACCTACACCTTGAAAAAGAAAACCTCTAAAGCCATCCAGTGTTCCAGAGCTCTTCTACTTTAGAAATTTTTCCTGACCGTCTTAAATAAAAAAAACATCAGAAAACACACGGGGCCCACAAACGCTCCAACGCCTCTCTACCTTCCACCGGCCCCACAAACTCCCATCCACTCATGCTCCAGCGCTCCACCAAGAACCCCACAAACTCCCATCCACTCATGCTCCACTGCTCCACCCAGCTCTCCCAACTGGTTCACCTCAGTAAATGTCCCAAACATTCGCGGTGGGCGGGCCACGCTCCATTACCCTACAACACTGGCTATACTCTCGACCCCAGACGCCTCTCGATGACTGTTACCACACCAGAACTACCTTCTTCACGTTATAGTCCGCCATCTTTATATTCCCCGCCCCGCTCGCTACACCAGCGTTACTATTCTTTCTGAGAGCGTTTCCACTGAAACCTCATATGCTGGCAAGCTGTGTTGACTGTGGCAATTTATGTGGGTCTTTTGCATGGACTGGAGACTTTTTGGCAATGGTCCGACAGATTCAACCCTTTTAAGGGCTCCTTATCATCCTTATCAAAAACATTCCAGAGAAATATATATATATATATATATATATATATATATATATATATATATATATATATATATATATATATATATATATAAACACAAAAGGACAGAAGTATTCACAACATCCACTGAATGGAAATGAGAGAAGAGCTTGCGGACGAAGCAGATTCAAGTGAGACCAGACGAAAGTGGGGGTTGGACAGGGGAAGAAAGATGATTACTAGACGGTGAGGTCATTAGCACAGGAGGTGAATGAGAGAGCGTTCGACTAAGGCCACAAATGCGGGCAGAAACGCTTTGTCAACAAGTATAATTAGCTCTAAATTACGGTGGATTAAGCTGAAGACATGATCACCGCGGGTCGAGGCAGTGGCAAGGCATGTGCCAACAGAGGATCACACACACACACACACACACACACACACACACACACACACACACACACACACACACACACAGGGGGTGTAATGAGAAGCTTCTGCAGGAGTTTGGTGTTCACCGTGGAAGAGCGAGGGAACGTGCACTGACGGATGTACTCTATCGATATGGCGAGTCTCTTGGGCAAGACCAGAGAGAGGCACGATGCTAAAGATACGCGTAAAATGGAGAGAGACTGATGGGGCGGCATACACAACATAATCCGACGGTTACTCACACGATGAAGTGATGATAGTAACCTGCGTGTGCACCGGGCGTGCGCTGCTGGAGGTAAGACTTATGGGTATTCAGGAACTAACTTTAAGAGCGATCAACACGCGAGATCGCCGTGAGGTCTGCAAGCACCCGGAGAGCGGCTCAGGGACCGTGCCAATGTGAGGAAATGAAACAATGCGGAAGGGTTAATTAGAGGCGAGAGGTTCTGGGGTAAGATGATGATGGTAAGAAAGCCGTGTTACGCGGCAATGTGCTTAAGGGTGAGTAAACTTGTTGAGAAAATAGGAGACTGAAGTGTGGTGCAGTGAAATTTGTGGCGTGCACTGGTCATACAGGAAGGCCGTGCAAGCGAAGGAGAGGTGGATTATGAGTTAACGATACGGTGAGAGGCGGAACCGATAAGGGTGCCCCTCACACAATGAATATGCACGTAAATCTACACCGTAAGTGTATGGGGTTAGTGAAGTTAAGCATACGGCAACCTTCCATGTCCCCTCCGGTCAGTCCATCCAGATGTACACACAAGAATAACTGCGGCAGAGAGCTAAGGATAAAAGATATTGTGTCTCTGCATCATTCATGGATTCAGAGAAGTCAATCATGGGGCCGGAGTGGGCAGGCTTATGAAATGGAAAGAATGAAGGTTTGTGGAGTTAGGAACAAGGGTTAACAGACTGAGAGAGGTAGGCGTGTGGCGGGAGGGAGGATGAGCAAGGGGTCCTGGGATAATACTGAGGTAACGTAGGGGAAGAGTTCCACCTTCCTGACCCCTCCAATACCTTCACGGACCCGACGGCTGTAGGAGGGGCGCGGTCCTGGGAGAATACACCATAAGATTAGGAAGAAGAGAAAATAAAGAGAGGAGGGTCAGTACTGGAGTTGTTAATATCTGTCGCGGTGGAAACTATGTTCAGGACGTGATGACGGAGCTGTTATGGGCACGGAGGAGGGGAACACTGTTAGCTGTCTTTAACAAAAGGAAGGTATGAGTTAATGCTAACACAAGATCAATCTGATGATTCTACCATCCCCGACCCCAACCCAACCCGACAACTGTTTTCTAAGGTAGAATAGGTTAGCCTGGGTTAGATATTGGTGATCAACCAAACCTAACCAAACTTACACTAATCAAACTTTAGCCAGGCCTTGAAAAGCATGATGGCGATCGCCCATCTTCAGGTGACACACCGGCGTGACCCTCGCTCCGGCATTCCACCATATAACAGTATTCTCCTCCAGTAGTAAAACTAGTAATAATCAATGATAAAGACCAATAAACGAATCTGTTAACGCAGATAAAACTGACCGACTAATTCGCGAGTAAGCCATTCACAGTCCAATACTCCAGGACAGAGTCTGATTCCCTGATGAAAATCACTGCAAATGAATAATTACTATTTCGCCAGAGCATTTTTCCCACCCTCCTGAAATTATCATAATTCGGCCTAATTATTCTCTCGGCTCGTGTGATGACGCTTTTAAAACTGACCCGTCTGAGGGCCAACTGCTACGGGTCTGAGGGCCAACTGCTACGGGTCTGAGGGCCGACTGCTACGGGTCTGGGGGCCGACTGCTACAGGTCTGGGGGGCCGACTGCTGTATTCCTCAGTCGCCTTCAAATTCTCGTTACAAACGGCGGCTCTCTGATGCCGACGGAGATGCAAGATAATCTGCTTTGCGTTTTCAAGCCTCATTAACGACGGTTCGTGCAAAGGGATGTTGAACTCTGACCTTGTCAACGTGCTGAAACATTTCATTACGTTAAGTCGATTAAACTGCAGGGAAGGCACTGTCAACAATACACACACACACACACACACACACATATATATATATATATATATATATATATATATATATATATATATATATATATATATATATATATATATATATGTGTATGTATGTATGTATGTATGTATATGACTATATAGTTTGGTACACAGTTTTCTTATATGATTATTCTGTAATGAATTATGATCAAAACTCATTCAGCACGATTATTATGCATTCTGTTTCATCAGGGAACATTTATTACCATTGCTCACCCACCATTTCTTGATCCCCCTTTCACCCTGTCAGTCAAGATCTCCCGCTCCCTAACTCCCTGTCCTACGTAGGGAGAAGCTCAGGTGGTCCCACTCAAGTCATGGAGGCAGGGGGTAGGCAAGCCTCTTGGGGAGTGGGACAGTTACACAACAGTTGTATATCATAACAATGACAATTCACGGTGAAGAAACCCGTATACAAGTTTCGTAAATTCCTTCTATATGATAAAGCCAAAGTCTCCGGTGATCTTTACGCGCTCACTGCCTGTGTATAGCACTTTCATCCACCCGGCTATTCTAGGCATCGCATAATGAACGCTGATGAAATTACTCACATGTAAATGACTTTATATCCACGTGACTAATGTTCACTCCTGGCATACCTTGGCCGGCCCTATCCCTCCCAAGCGACTCACTCGACTCGGTAATACAAACTCGCGTCAGATCAAAGCCCTAACTCAGCTGACTGAGCCGAGGCTGGTCCGTCAATACGTCACTTCTGGTAAAACTTGAGCTCGTCAGTCTGACGTGTGATGAAATCTAAATAAACTGATCCGAATAAACTGATCCCAATAGACTGAGCTGAATAAACTGATCTAAATAAAGTGATCAAGAACATGGTCCGGCCGGCCGACATACTGTACAGACGAGGTTCACCTTAGGGCACCCAAATTGACCTTGACCTTCCACAAGTCAGAGGGCAACACGGTGAAGGCGTTATCTATATAGTCCGAGTAGAACTTTCCCGGCGAACTTCGACCGTTTCTGCACACCGTGGACAGGCATCCCGTCCAAATGAGACAGTGGACGGGCGGATGTGGTAATTACGGCAGGGTTAAACTCAGTTAAGCGATGAACGGTCGATCAACGTGTTTGCTAAATAGGGAAACATGGGTGTAGAGAGCGGATCCGGCGCCAGACACCTCGCTATTCCTCGAGAACTGATGGTACTCGAGACCCGCCGGTGACGGCGTTACTCCTCGAGAACTGATGGTACTCGAGACCCGCCGGTGACGGCGTTACTCCTCGAGAACTGATGGTACTCGAGACCCGCCGGTGACGGCATTACTCCTCGAGAACTGATGGTACTCGAGGCCTGGCGGTGACGGCGTTACTCCTCTAGAACTGATCCTTGACACCGAGCGCCTGACACCAACCCTATGAAACTGATGATACCAGACACCTGGTTTCAGAGGCCTGTCTACCAAATGAAAACTGATAACTTTAGAGACCTGATGCCAGATACCTACCTCTGGAGGAGCGGTTTCACGGTAATCCGCTCCCCTCGAGACCAATGACCAGGCACAAGTATGACCTAGTACCTGGTAACCAAGACCTGGTCGGGTCGGTCGGGTACTGTTACAATCAAGACTCACAAACGAGGAGGGTAAGGGTGGGGAAGGAGAGAGGGTTAGAAATACACGAGGAAAGAGGAAGAGTGGAGAGAGGAATGAAGCAGAGCAGAAAAGGGGGGGGGATGGTAGAAGAAGAAAGAGAATGAGGTACATAGGGTAATGAGGGGAGAGAGAAGCGTGGAAGGAAGAGATTATAACGGTGAGGAAGAGATACGAAGTGGGAAGGAGAGATGGCAGACGACCCCGATCGTCCATGATGAGGTAGTCGGGTGGGGCCCAATACACACGGGGAAGACGTATTGACGAACACCTGAAGGCCTCTGACGAGGTTATCTGCCGCAGGACGGTAACAGCGTCTTACATTCCTAAACCTATATACATGGAGGCACCACAGTGAAGCAGAAGTCTTTAGAGAACTGGAGGGAATTGAAGGACGCGGTGGAATATGGAAAGGATGAGAGATGGGGGTATAGGGAGAGGAGAGGATGGAGAAGAACAGGAGCATCATACATGGAAAAGGGAAAAGCAAAATGAGAAAGAAGTGTGTGTGTGTGTGTGTGTGTGTGTGTGTGTGTGTGTGTGTGTGTGTGTCTAACGGGTGTATTCTTTCCTGCTTAACCTCATCACTATACACCATAAGCATACCGAGGGGAGAGGAGAGAAATTCAAATTAATATAATACAAGTGTGTCATCATAGATACTTATTTAGCTTCCTGTTAGAAATCATATATTAATTACTGATTAATCAACCAACCAGCATATGTGTGTGTGTGTGTGTGTGTGTGTGTGTGTGTGTGTGTGTGTATATATATATATATATATATATATATATATATATATATATATATATATATATATATATATATATATATATATATCAGATCTCACAGGCAAAACCTAACAATCCAAGACATACGCTAATGAAGTTAGAAATTAAACCAGTAGGTACCTTATAAGAGAGAGAGAGAGAGAGAGAGAGAGAGAGAGAGAGAGAGAGAGAGAGAGAGAGAGAGAGAGACAGAGAGAGAGAGAGAGCACAACGCGTCCTGGGCTGGCGGATGTCATCCCATCCAGCATGGGATAATGAACGCCTGTAATTTATGCATTGTAAATTTTCATAACAGATGCGCTGGTAATTGATGCCAGAGACACCGTGGGGGGAGGGGAGGGGGAGGGGGCTGATAGGGAAGGGAGATCCCTCTCCATCTCCCATCCCCCCTTCCCCATCCCCTCCCCCTTCCCCATCCCCTCCCCCTTCCCCATCCCCTCCCCAACAAAGCTGATAATGGTAAATAATTTGAAACTCGTAAATGACGGGTTGGCAGCCTGTTTGGCTGTTGTGTCGAACGCTGCGAAGAGGCAATCACGCAGGTCAGAGGTCGAACCGGTGCAGTACGAGAATCAGGGCGTCACGAAAGCCGTCATGCAGGTCACAGGTCACTATACAAGGCGACCTGCAGGTCAAAGGTCACCATGGAAGCCGATGTACCGCCACAGGTTCATCATGGACGCCATTATCCAGGTCACAGGTCATCATGGGAGCCTTTATGCGGGTCACAGGTCAACATGGAAGCCACTACGCCCGCCACAGGTCACCACGGATGCAGTGAAGCTGGTCACTGGCGCCCATGTAACAAGTATGAGCTGAGCATGATATCACTGTGTGTGTGTGTGTGTGTGTGTGTGTGTGTGTGTGTGTGTGTAGTGTATCAAATCACAAAACTGAAAGAGATTAGACAGAGAGAGAGAGAGAGAGAGAGAGAGAGAGAGAGAGAGAGAGAGAGAGAGAGAGAGAGAGAGAGAGAGAGAGAGAGAATGTAAGTCTACCTGCATAACACTCGATTCATCGCCTACTTCAGGGAGGGGAATGACTCAATGCTGAAAAGATCTTAATTTGGCCTCATTAAGCCTCCGTCATCGATAGCCCAGCCCGGGGGAAGGACGCACACAACCACGCCACGATTTTCCTCCCAATTATATTCTCTCATGTGACTGATTCCTCACTAATTAATATATCTTTTTTTCCCCCTCCCTTCTTGTTACAGTCACAGTGTTGACGGAGGGAAAATTTTCCTTGGGGAGGGGGGGGTGGGGGATCTGATTCTTATTCATGCCTCGAGATGCAGGGCTGATCAGGTGTGGAGGAGGAGGAGGAGGAGGAGGAGGAGGGAAGGGAAGGCAGAAATGGGATGAGTGGGAGATAAGGATATAGGGTGGATGGTGTGTGTGTGTGTGTGTGGGGGGGGGGGGGGGGGGGGGGGGGGGAAGTAGGTGTGAAGTGGAGGAAGATGAGGTGTCAGCGGATCTTCGAAAATATAGTACTATTTCTTTTTTTTTTTTCCAAGTGATATATTCTTACATGACGCAGATTACGCCAGAAGTAATGATCTCTCATCTTTCACGTAGAGTTAAACTTATCCATACTTGGAGATTATATCTATACTTCAGGTTCATCTGTCTTTAGGAATAGTTTACATATATCTTCTGATAGATAACCTAGGCTTACAGTGGGATAAGGTTTGCATTGTCTAATCATGACACCGGTTTACCTGAGTCTGTTGGAGTTTCCCCTGAACACGACGGTACGACCTTTGGGTAAAACGGTGTGGCCCTTTGACCTGACCATCGCTCATGCCCACAGGTCGTAATCAAGGATAGTATCATCATATTCAAGGGTCGTGCCGTCGTGCTCGAGGGTCGTAACGTCATGCCGAACCAGTTCAAATGTTAATTATGCATCACAGTAATACAAATCCTTCGTCTCACACATATGACTCCCATCAATAAACATTCCTAGTATGCCAAACCAATCTATAATCTACGTATAACCTAAATAGAGAGTAAAACCGGGAACATTGTTCATTCAAGATTCATTTAAAATGCTCCTTAAGCATTTCACGTTTCGATATCTGTGTCAACTACAAGGCCACCGTGTTCCCTCGTTACTCGCCGAAATATGGATCACCTGATGTTACCCTGCAGTAAACCACGACGAACACAGGGGACATTCTCATCACTTTCCCTCCAAGGTCATTCTCCATTTGTCATCCTCGTCCTTCTTGTCTACAATTCAAGATCTTACACCGTTTATCATTTTTTCCTTCCTTGGCGTATTTACCTCTGGCATTACTACAACATCTGTTTTTCACTCTGGTGCTTGCGTGACACACTATGGCTTTACCTCGACCTCCTTTGGTTGTGAGTGTGTGTGTGTGTGTGTGTCTCTCTCTCTCACCTCCTCCTCTCCCTCCTCCTCACTCCTTGCCTTTGCCTCTCCCTTTTACCTCATTCCTTCCGCCTGGCCAACCTCTCCCAGGTTTCCAGTCCAAACTCCCTCCTCCCTTCCGCCCCCACACACACTCCTCGCCGCCTTCTGTCTTCCCCAGCTTCCGTTTCACACTCAATAAATTTCGTTGTACTCCTCACCGCCTCCTGGTCAATCCTCATAAATATTTCCTCGCTCCTCATATTGTTTCTGTTATTTCAAAATGACTTTTTTTCTATTATTCTCACCGTTTCTTGCCTTCCAACTCATAGACTTCAATATATTAGATTCTAGTCTTTTCTAAACCTATTATATATACATAACCTATTCCATATATATATATATATATATATATATATATATATATATATATATATATATATTTTTTTTTTTTTTTTTTTTTTTTTCCCCAAAAAGAAGGAACAGAGAATTGGGCCAGGTGAGGGTATTCCCTCAAAGGCCCAGTCCTCTGTTCTTAATGCTGCCTCGCTAACGCGGGAAATGGCGAATGGTTTAAAAGAAAAAGATATATATATATATATATATATATATATATATATATATATATATATATATATATATATATATATATATATTGACAAACTGCGTCCAACTAACCCTATCTTTTCTCTGCTGACACATCACATCAATCTAAGCATCTTCTAACTCTAAGAGAACCGATCCCCATAGTGTGAGAGACCTACTTCCCTCAACAGTAAAAAAGTCTGGCCGAAACTAACACTAAGCCCGTCAGGTCAGGTTACGCAATCCAGGTTCAATCTGAACCGTCTGGAGGGTTACATACCACTCTCCAGTAAGCTGCTGTAAAACCCTCCTTCCCTCCCAGGCACCGGTGATATTCACCTACTTACGCTGTTACCAGAGCCGGTGGCAGGCTTCCTGGAGCTACGTACGGATCTTGCTGGCCGTAGGGTGGGGCCGCGCCAGGCACGTGTGTGTGTGTGTGTGTGTGTATGTGTGTGTGTGTGTGTGTGTGTGTGTGTGTGTGTGTGTGTGTGTGTGTGTGTGTGTGTGTTTGAGCTGTCTTGTTGCTCTCTTTACCATTTACTTTCATTTTTGTTTTTCCTTCGTGTCCATCTTTCCTTTGACTCATCCCTGTTTGCTATCCATGCAATTCATATGGTTTTCTTTCCCTCCATAACATTATCGTCTGCTTCAGCAATCTCTTCTCCAACTCCCTCATCATCATCTCTCTCGCTTACCTTATTTTTCTTCTTTACTCCAAATCGACTCCATCACTCCGTTCGTCGTCTCTCTGTCTTCCTTGCGTGCCTCTGTTTGTGCACGATTCCTCATCGATCTCTTCCCCCGAAATTTTGTGTCATTTACATGTTTGGTGCACTCCCTTACTTGCTTGCCTTTGCTTTACTCATTTCCCTTCTCTCACTCCCCACCTTCGATTATCCGCTCCTCACAGTCTGTTATCTTGCTATCTCTTATCTTATTCCTTACAGTCTCTCATCCCGTTCCTCCTCACAGTCTGTTATCTGAACCCTTTGCTTGTCTCTTATCTTGCTCCTTCCAGTCTGTTATCTCGCTCCTCGCCGTCTCCCATCTCGCTCCTCACTCCTCACAGTCTCTCATCTCGCTCATCACAGTCTCTCATCTTGCTCCTCACAGTCTCTCATCTCGCCCGCTCACGGCGTGTTCTCGTTCGTTCCTCGACGTCTCTTATCTCGTTCCTCACAGTCTATGTAATCTCCCTCCTAGCCGTCTCTTATCTCGCCTTTCACCAGGTAGCCACAAGACGGGGCAGGTAAGACCCGTACATCACTAAACACTAGATAATATTTCTCCTTTCTTCCGACCTACCGACACCAGGCGGGCTCCACTCCGCTGGGACCAAAGAAAAAAGAAGAAAAAAGACTTTTTCTTCCTTCTTTCTCCCTTCCCTTCTACTGGTCTACCTATTCCTCCTCCTGTGCTCCCTTCCCTTATACTGATCTGCCTCTTCCTCCTCCTCTTCTCCCTTCCCTTCTACTGGACTCCTCTTCCTCCTCCTCTTCTCCCTTCCCTTCTACTGATCTGCCTCTTCCTCCTCCTCTCTCCCTTTAAACACCTTTACCTCTCTTCCTTCCTCTCCTTGTCATCACCTCCCGACTCCGGCACCCTCCCAGACATTCTCTCTCGCTCCTCCTCCCACTCGGCCTTCATTTCTCTGTCCCTACTACTAAGGCTCCTGTTCCTCCTGCTGCTGCTTCTGTTCCTTCCGCTATTGCTGCTCCTTTTTCCTCTCCCGACTTCTGCGCCTTCTCCTTACGGTGAGGTCTCCGGGCTGCGGCCGCTGATGCATCCCGGGCGCGATATGGCATTAAACTTTAGCCTGTGGCGCAACAGTTCCCAGGTGGGGCAGCCTGTCTCTCCCCAGCTTACGAAGACCACCCCACCACAGATTTCCAGCTTATGAGGACCACCAATCATCGACTTCCAGCTTACCAGGAACGACCCCCACCAACCTTCAAGCTTACAAAGACCTGACAAGAGAACTTGTATCATGCTAAGCGAAACACCTGCATTATCATCTGTACAAAAAAATATATACCGAGACAGCAAGCCTTACGTATGACCTCTTTCATCACGAGTTAAAATCCTGCACTGCGTGCATATATAATCAGGGGCTCAACGCCGAAAGCCCCCCCCCCCCCCAACACCTTGATATATATGATTCTGATAATTCCCGGGGCGTCATGCACATTTTTATTCACCGTGTGTACCATGACAGGCTTCAACTGTCTCAGATAATGAAGATGTAACCAGACACACTTATCCTACCACCCCTCCCTCCCTTAACCCCCGGCAGAACCCGGAGAATCTAAAATGACACTGCGAAGGGAATGATGAAGTCCTCCATTGTCATTTAGACCCGAAATAGCAACTTAACCCCCCCCCTCGGCATGACGGTGCGATCCTTGAGCACAACGTTACGATCCTCGGGCATGATGGCCGAGTCTCCGACTTGACCCTTAAATGCCGGGTCAAGGGTCAGGCCATCATACCCAACGGTCGTCGAATCGTTTAAACCTGCAAGATGGTTTATTTCCCTCCTCCCACCAAAATGTTTCTTGTGTATGTGTGTGAGTAACGCGTCGAAAGGCACGGAGTCCCGGATGTTGTTTACAAGATCATATCTCACTGTAGTTATGGCGTCTTTACTTTCCACGGGTTAGCGTTATCTAGCAGTCTCCTGTGTTCATAGTTCGAAAAGGGAACTACCTCTGAGAGCGGAGGCTGGCAACCAGGTTTAACGTTATCCATCACTAGGGTACATCACATCCCTCCCGTCTCTCCCCCGGGAGAGAACAATGTCCGACTTACTGGCGGCGTCGTTTAGGACACAGCAAAACTTCGGTCGACTCAGTGTAAGCTGCGGAGGCTCTGTGCGATGTACTCTCAAATCCGGAAGTTTTGCTGGGGGCGGTGTTGACGCATACGGCCAGACGCTTGCAAAATTCTTTGAATGCGTCAACATCGATTTGGTTTTTTTTTTTTTCGCTTTGAAAGTCTCTTTTTTCTTTTTCCCGGAATCTATCCCTTTACCTCTGAAGGGACAACGGCTGAAGGTAAAGTCATCCGATACAATCACTCCAAATTCTTTAGAGTCTTTCTTCGTCATACAGTTATGTTTTTTATCTTTTGTCCCGTATTTTGCACAGGTTTTAATCTTTTCATCTCTTCCTCATTACGGAGTAGTATATAACATTCATCATATCACCCCCAGGCGTAATGAGAGATTCAACTGTCCTCACGAGAGAAGGCCATCAAAGCGTCTTTTTTACCGATGAGGTTCCCTGAAGTACCTTGGCGCCGTCAACCTCTGGTGATACGGAACTCTGACTTGTGTTGGAATCTACGGCAGCACAGTTCCCCGGAGAACAAATCTGCACACACACACACACACACACACACACACAGATCATACTCACATATTAACACGTCTACAAGATGGCTCTAAAATTCTCGCCGCGGTGACCTCGACACGGCCCTGCACTATCTCCGCCTGGCCCATGGGCCTCAATAACTTCTGTACGACTCCCGCAGTAGCCTCCCCTCAGCGGCGGGCCATAAAGATCTCGGTTCGACTCAAGAGTAACTTCTTTCCCTCACCCGTGGCGCCTTATTAATCCTTTTACGACTCCCGCAGCAACCTTCCCTCACCCACGGTCCCGTAATAACTCCGCTACGACACTAGGGGTAGCCTTCCTTCATCCATGGGCCACATTAACCACTTTTACGACTGCTGTGGTGGTGCCCTCCGTCACTGACGGACCGGAGGAACCCCGTTACGACTACCGTAGTACCCTCCCACCACCCATGCCACGCACTAATTCGTTCTGTGAATAAGAAATTAGAGTGAACTCGTCCCGTTACACAACTGCTCCCATCTCCTGACACCTTGGCATTTCTCCTAAATACTACAGTTCGTCCTGAACTCAGGGTATTCCCGGATTCCTTTGAGTTTTTGCATGTATTTTCATCTCAAGAGTCTTCCTCTTCAGGAACACACACGTCAGGGAAGGGATGGGACGGCTATAGAAACGGGTGCGTAGGGAGGAAAAGGAGAGACACAACATGGAGTAGCTAATCATGTCAAATAGTGAGATTTTCCGCCAGATCTCCCAAGTATGATCCCTGTGCAAGAAAAGTGCAAGAGAGAGTTCTATGAACACAGTGATGATAACGGAATCTCTGGCGACCCAATTTAGCCCATTTACACCAATTTCCCACGTACGTACGCGGCGAGGCCTCGCATCATTCGTAATGTTCTAAATACCGATTCCATTACCCACACCAAGGAACAGGGGGGTCTGTTTTGTGCTGGATAATTTCACAGGCAGAGAAGAGTTGCGTTTCCAAAAACCCTTTTTATGTAGTTTACATAAAAACACGTTAAATCCATTATGGGTAAATAAAACCCTGGCAAAATCCATCACAATGACTCGAAAAATAAATGAAAATAAAACAAAAACAAACAAAAAAAACCCTACTGGCGCTCACACACACACACACACACACACACACACACACACACACTTCCATCTGCCGTCCGTCCATTTATACCATAATTAAAATAAGATTTTTTTTTCTTTCCTTCAGCGAGCATAATTATTCATTGCTGAATTACCACGAACCACCAGCACCAGCAGAAGATATACGGCGCAATAGTCATCCCACTAATGAATATCTGACGTTATCAATCACGAATACACTACTGTAAACATATGGTCAGGTGTTATAGGCTGGCACGGACGCCCCCCCAAGCCCCCATGAAATACTGTTAGGTAAACAGGGAGAGGTAAACAATAACAAACAGTGTTGACAAGGTACGGTGGAGCAACACACGCCAACGACACAGTAACGCAAGAGGAACTTGAGTGATCGCACGCCTACAGAACACACCATACATGTGCCACAGAGAGTTTGTGGTGTCCTGGAACTATCATTCTGAACTCCTGAAGAAGGTGTTCTAAGATTTTTCGACTGGGTGATGTAACTCGACCCTGGCAGCTGAATGGCCTGAACTCCAAACGACCAACCGTGCACGTGTGGACGAATTTCAAGGCACTGGGAGCCTTACTGACCACCTCCAGGGAGACAGAATTGTGAACAATGAGCTGCTGCCGAATCCTACTGTCTGTAACGCTATGGTAAAAGAACCGCGTTTTCCAAGAGAAGCGGAGGTTTCTTCTTTGCGCAGTCAGAGCGGACGTCCAGCCGACATTTAGAACGGCGTCTGTAAGGTCCTCTTCCACGAGTTCGGAACAAGTCACCTGCAGACTTCAGTGTCCTCAAACATCGGAACGTGATACATAACTTCAGCATTTCAAGTCTGCAATAAGGAACACGTTGCGTGCAGTTCTCTCAGCCAGGCACTTGAAAGCGACTGTCGGCCTCTCCTGTAACTTGCCACGGCATGTCGGCTGAAGGTTTCTAAGAAGACACCAGACTACTAACATCACAAGGCAGCCGAAACCCTGGCGGAGGAAACAGTATCTCTGGGAGTCTTTGGAACCGCCAGGATCCAACCTTCAGGTTCTGCTGTCCGCTCGTGGACTGGCAACATTCAGGTACTCTTACAAGGGCGTATCGTCTCCCCGGAACCCCATGATCTTGCATCACGTAATCGTCTTGTATCACGTAATCTCTCTAGTCTCCTCCCGTTCATAGTACCTAAACAATTTACGAAGGCTGATTTATCATACGTGTCGTCCTCATCATCTAGCACATAAATCGTGTAATGTCTTGATTACTTATTCTCCCTTATCTCTGAATGCTGGCGCAGTGGCTTTGGCCATCACTCTGCACCCGCCACTCTCTATCACCACACATACAACCGAATCGTTACGAGGGATCACTCTTATCCAGCGCCTCCATCATCCTAGCACGTAACTGCCCAACAAACGCAGCTCCCGCGCCAGGTCACTGCCATCCATTCATTCGTCGCCATCACCATTACCATCGCTCTCTGTCATTAACAACCCTCAACTATAATATCTTACCACCTCCGTCTCCGCTGCACCCTCAACCATTACCATACACGGTGGTCGTTACCCCCTCAGCATCACCGCCTACGCCGCTACCTCTCCGTCACTCGGAATGCCTCCTCCTCCTCCTCCGGCTGCGTCGTGAGGAGCAGTGTGTGTGTGTGTGTGTGTGTGTGTGTGTGTGTGTGTGTGTGTGTGTGTGTGTGTGTGTGTACTCTCCAAGGCGTCAGGAATTATGGCCGATGATTCCTACCCGCCCGCCCGCTCGCTCGTGAGCACCTACAAGAGGGGCACCTCCATCCTCTACATCCTGACGGTGCAAGATAAGGACGGAGGCCTGGCCAGAGTTAAGAGGAGGAGGAGGAGGAGAAGATGAAGGAGGGGAGTGAAAGGAGAAGATGATAAGCAAAAGAGATGAGTATCGTACATCATATGTAGAGATGGAAGAGGAAGTGAGGGAGCAGAGGAATTGATGATGGATGGCTTCAGCAGCGGCATGGAAGGGGATGATAATGATGAAGCAAGCAGGTGGATGATGCATGGACACAGCAAGAGGATGAAGGTGGATGCCGTGTGTGTGTGTGAGGAGCGGCAGGCCAGCGTATATGGGCCAAAATACGAAACTTTAAAGAGAGAAGAAAATTGACAGAGGAGAGAGCCGAGATGAGAGGAGAGCTGATACACAGGATGGAGACGGGAAAGAGGAGACGGGGGCGAGGGCTGGGGGTGTAGGGTGGGTGGAGTTAGAAGGCATAGGAGAGGGAAGGACACTGGCGTTGAAGAATAAATAATGGCACAAATATGGCTCCAAAAAACACCTATCTACCAACCCCTCTCCCCCTCCCACACACACACACACAGACACACATACCCCTTAGTTAAACCAGCCAACCACCCCCACACCTCAGCTGAACCAATAAAATCTACGTGACAATATAATTCAATACATAATGTACACATACACAACACTGACCCTGTTTGGATCCCGGGGCATCAAAATGTCGTGAACTCTTGAAGTGAGCGAATAAGACAGGAGTTGATCTGGTTACAACTCGGATCAAACTTTTAACACCTTTAACAGAAAAGAAAAAAAAATAAACTCATGTATCTAATAACGCACAAGTTTTTTTTAGAGGAAAGACAGAAAGCGATTGATAGGAGAAGTATCTATCCAGTGAATTCCTAGAAGTATCTATCCAGGGAATTCCAAGGAGTAAAATACGGAATTAAGAGAAAAAAATGAAGGATAAAAGGTTCCTCAGTCGCTGCGGAAAGAAAAAAAAAAGAGAAAGATGAGAAACTGGCATTATTTACTAGACTAATTAAAAGCTCTCGAGCATCGGTGGCATCGGCTCCCAGATCTGATAACATCGGCTTCTAAACCTGATGACGACGACTCCCGGACCTAATGCTATCGGCAACTGGACTTTCATGATATCGGCACCTTTTAGAACTGATGACATCGGTTCCTAGAGCTGATGAAATCGGCCCGTGGACCTAATGACACCTGCTGACGACATTATCGGCCCACGCAACTGCTGATATCGGTTCCTGGACCTGATGATATCGGCCCATCGGTACCCACAGTATATCATCATATCATACATGATAAATAGCAAAAAGTTATGACGGTAGAAAAAAAAATTAGTGAGGAATGTAAACTGGCGACACAAAGGAAGATACAGATGGACATGATGATGAAAACAGTGATACAGTGATGACGGTGACAACACGATGGTGATGAAAACAGTGATTAGAGGCATGACAGTGACAAACAAGGAGAAATGAGGACGCTGATGCTGAGGTGTCACGAAGATACATCCACTCTATAATGAGATTCTACTCTTGTTCCCAATGAAACCTGAACTAAATCTCTAGCTTTATAAATTGATCCAAAACGCCTTTACCACATAAGATGGTCGGAAAATCTCTCTCTCTCTCTCTCTCTCTCTCTCTCTCTCTCTCTCTCTCTCTCTCTCTCTCTCTCTCTCTCCAAGTCCCACTCGCGCCTGCCCTGCCTCACGGGCAAGAATGATCGTCAAAGCCAAGAGGTTCTCTCAGACCACGGGAACGCTTCTCCGACAAGTCTCTCTGCCCAGACCGACAGGACGAAGGCAGGAGATGTTGGCTTGAAGGTGCCTCACACTAGTGTCTCTCTCAACCCTTCACATGTCTCGTAATCTACAAGTTAATACGAGGCATCGGCCGCCCAACAGGAGCTTGTCGGGAGCGGAGGAGCGTGACCCCCGTGCCATAGGTTAGACGGGCTGCTGACCACAGTCATCTAGGCATCACAGAGACAACGGATGTGAGAGTACATGCACTCTCTTTGCTACGGTGAACATCTATACACTGGTCACTATACCCGGGCCAATCGATGTCTCATACCCCGAGGACTCAATTGTCAGGAAGTAACTCTTGAATCGGAAGTCTATACATCCATAGACACACACACACACACACACACACACACACACACACACACACACACACTACTCCCTTCAGAAGTAATTCTAAGACAAAATGAAGACATTGAAGACACGGGTATAAACCATGATAAAGAATACGAGACTCAGTTTTAAACTATGTGTACGGTGTTGGCGGCCGTGGGGCCATGACCTACAATGATCAACCCTAACTTAAGAGGATCTACGAAACTATTATGAACATCTGTACACTCCATATATATATATATATATATATATATATATATATATATATATATATATATATATATATATATATATATATATATATATATATATATATATAAACACCTGCAACAAAAAATACATGGAAAAAAAATGGACTCCATTACGAAAACTGCCCATCAGCGAACGTAATATATATCAACGAGGAAAAAAAATCCTCATGGGTAGCAAACCCCCCCCAACATTAACAATACCTTCCTGTACAGTGGAGGAAAAAAAAATACAGTGTGATGGTTGAAAGCTTGTTTCGTGCGGCATCAACGCTACTCACACCATACTCCACGCTACCCGGGTGCTATATCAAGCCGTAAAATGCCTGCGCCCCCCACCCCGGCGATAACGATCGAGCCATAAACTTTATCTGATAGCCATCTTGATCACCACCTCTCCGTCCATCTGTTCCCGTCCAACTGGGGCGTCATTTGTAGCTAATATAAAGCGTGTGTGTGTGTGTGTGTTCCTGGTAAGACGAGGTGCCTCTGGAGAGGAGCACAGGCGATGGCTGTTAAGAAATACGAGAAATGTAACAACACCCGTTACTCTCTCTGTACACCGTGCGGGAACTGCTAGTCCACCTGCACGGCATCGGGACATAAATCTACAAAACATAATAGTTACTCGTTATTCCCACTATTTCCCTAAGGGGGGGAAAAAATCAATAACAATTTCTCACGGAGAGAAAAAAAAATATTACAAGCTCTTAATTCACCGGCAACACACTCAGGAGAACTAAAGAACACAAACATCTCCATTTGTTCATACCGCGGGACTTCTCGACGGGTATTACTGTGTTAACACGTACAATACAGAGACTTGGCAGACATAATAAAGAATCCTGTTGCTAAAGAGCGTCCGGTACAAGGGTAATCATTGCTCCTCCGTATTCCAAGCACCTCCACAAGACCGCTCAAGATCTTTAAGTCAGAGAGACTCAGACAAATCTCAGTTTTCCTCACCAACTCTGCGCATTTAATCCTCCTCAGGGGGACAGGAATCCCCAAACCACCTCTGAGGGCTTATAAGGAAGCTGATCTAATCCCCTGAGCACACGGCAGGGTATGATGGTCTGGCTTCTAACCTAGTCAAAGATCAGGCCGTCATCAGCAAGAGCAGCCATGTCGTAATGAAGGGATTCTGATTCCTTTCTCCTCCCGGGCGCGCAAAAGTGCTCAAACTGCCCACTTGAATGCCTTCAACACGAAATGTAGCTCGCGCCATCATCAGATACAGCAAACGTCATCAACTGTGCTTAAGAGAGAGAGAGAGAGAGAGAGAGAGAGAGAGAGAGAGAGAGAGAGAGAGAGAGAGAGAGAGAGAGAGAGAGAGAGAGAGAGGGCGACTCTGAATGAGGTTGGTACGTAACAATCGTTTACAGTGTTTTCAGCTGAAGACGTGTTTACAAGTTACTGACCCGTACTCTTAAGACTGACCCCCTTTTACGGAGGATGAAAAATTCCGACCATGTACATCTGATGTCGATACCTACGCCATGCAGGTTATATGCAAATACCTCCTCCCCTGCAGAGGTCCTGTGGTTAGGCAACTGTCTCTGATACACATTCTCGTTAACACGTTGTCCGTCGCTCAATGAAAGAAGTAACGACACAACCATCGGAACGATCATATACCCGGGGGCCTTAACAAGCAGGTCGACAGGTGATTGATTGCATAAGCCCTTGTGCGTTACTATCCCCGTGTCAATATAATTGCGCAAATGGACAAGTGAACATTTAGGTAATTGGCGCATCCCCCTCGAGTACATCCCTGAAACACGATCGACCTCCGCGCTACACCAGGGGGTATGCTATAGTCAGGAGGGAACGGCGTTCTTTATACAATCCAGCAACTGCACTGCTCCCGCCGGCCAGGCTGAGCTATGATACTTAAACCTCATGAACACGAACGGCACGGCCCTTGGGCATGACGGTATACGATCGTGGAGCACTTTGAAACACCCCTGGCTGATCATACCTGACGTTTAAGATGGGGAGAGAGAGAGAGAGAGAGAGAGAGAGAGAGAGAGAGAGAGAGAGAGAGAGAGAGAGAGAGAGAGAGAGAGAGAGAGAGAGTCACGTCAAAAGCCGGCCTATCACACGTGAGGATCGGTGAAGAGTCGTGTTCAAGACAACACCGGATTACAATAACATCAACATGTGTATCCTGTCCTCCCTTGGGAGAGAGAGAGAGAGAGAGAGAGAGAGAGAGAGAGAGAGAGAGAGAGAGAGAGAGAGAGAGAGAGAGAGAGAGATCAGTCGTCCTGGGTCAAGCGGTGATGGACACAGTTTACAGTGGCCAGCAGAACCTCCACGCCAGCGAGAGGGGCCCCGTTCGATACCAAAGGCACGGCGAGAACCCTACGTTCGACTTCATACCTGGATCACCTTTCCTGTGTTCCACGTGAGAGTAACCAGGCACCTGGCAGACTGCTTTAAGGCAAAAAAAAAAAAAAAAGAAAAAAAAAATAGTGATGGGACGTTCCTGCAGGCAGACCGGTGTACAAAGGCTCGCTAGAGCAAACGCATCTGACAGAATCAAGCAGCCTCGCATCCCTGGAGGGGTGGAGCTCCTCCCCTCCCTGGTCCCCTCCGCGCCAGGCATCCTGTTACTAACAATCTCGTCTGACTCCGTCGGCGGCAACTCGACCTCGGTGGCTCAAGAGGAGAGGGGTTGGTCACCAGCTCTCAAATAAGTTATCAGCTGGTTACGAAGGGATCGGACGCACCACCCCGTAAGGTGTGTACGTTACCGCAGGCCGCAGGCACACTTATACCTCTCGTCGCTAACGCTCCAACTGTCGGGAGCAGGGCACAATCACGAGGGCTACCTGCCTCGAGATACGACTCGCGTTTCTCGTGTAAGGTCGATCCCCGCGGATCATGACGGTCTCTCTCTCACACATACAGAGGAGAGAGAGCCGTGAGGCCATCCGCCGAGCCTGGATGCTAACAACTTTGAAGCGCCATCGGGATGGCTCAAGCCAGTTTTATTGCATCCCATTTCCAAGCAAACAAGTCGACTGCCTCCTCCAAGGTCTTGTACAAATGTGTGTCAAGTGGACCTCTTACCCTTGCAGGAAAAGGATGATATATATATATATATATATATATATATATATATATATATATATATATATATATATATATATATATATATATATCCCCAGCTTACTTTAGGTGTCCATTCATCGACCAGCTCTAAAGTGGAGGATGAACAGCTACGTCAGCTGTGAGCTGACCGCCCGATCCGTGACTCGAGCACCTGGACCGAGGCTGTATCACTGGGATTAACAAACAGTCCCGGCAAAGACCATCTCACCCCGAACGGAGCCCACATTCCCCTGCTACAGGAAGCTGCACAACCTCGAGCTGAGGAAGCGTAGGAGCCTCTAGAAAGACGTCCTTGAAAGTGTAAAATACATATACGCACACATATGTGTATGTATATACCGTGAATATACACAAGGAATAGCAAAGTAACTGCACATTTCTGCGACCCCCACCTTGCACCAGGAGGAGAAGTGCTTGACAGTAATCCAGGTCAAGCACAAAGCACGATCCTTCTTCTTCCTCTTTTTTTAACGGCTTTTTTTTTCTTTTTTTTTTTTTTTTGCTGTGGGAATAGAGTGGAAATATCTGACAAGTAAAGACCAGGAGTGCGGGAATTTACATGTAAGGCGGGTGAGGACGAGGGAGCAAAGGGATGGACGAGAGAAAGAAATTGAATGTTGGTGAAGTGTTTGGTGCTCGGGGGTATTGGATGTGATGGGTCTGGCTCACAGGAACGTGCGAGGGGAAATGAATAAGAGAGAGAGAGAGAGAGAGAGAGAGAGAGAGAGAGAGAGAGAGAGAGAGAGAGAGAGAGAGAGAGAGAGAGAGAGAGAGAGAGAGAGACTTTAAAGAGCGTGTCTAGGTATCACTAACAGAAAAAGTCAGGAGAAAACGATTTGAAGTAATGTTCTGTAAGCTGAGAGAGAGAGAGAGAGAGAGAGAGAGAGAGAGAGAGAGAGAGAGAGAGAGAGAGAGAGAGAGAGAGAGAGAGAGAGAGAGATTGGCCCGAAGAAGAGTCAGGGAAAGAGCGGGGGAGGGGGGGATTTCAGGAGGAGAGAAAGAAAAGCTACCCCTTGCTGAGTGAGGGAGGAACAGCTTGGATATAAAGAGGCCAAGTGGGGGAGGGGGGAAAAAAATATGACAAAAATATGGTGCAAACTTACGAGGGTGATGGATCAGGTCTGGCGATGATGATGACCAGAAAACAAACCAATACCGAACTTTCGATGTATCAGAATTTCATGTCCAGGTTTTGTCACCATTCGTCTCCAGTGTCATGCAGAGTCCTCCTCCCTACATCAGCAGTCCTGTTTTATGCAGTTGCTCCCTCACTACATCAACAGACCTGGCGGTTGTGGCTGCTTCTCCACTACATCAACAGACCTGGTGGCTGTGGCTGCTTCTCCACTACATCAACAGACCTGGTGGCTGTGGCTGCTTCTCCCCTAGATCAACAGAACTGGTGGCTGTGGCTGTTTCTCCCCTACATCAACAGACCAGGCGGCTGTGGCTGCTTCTCCACTACATCAACAGACCTGGTGCATTATGACCCCACGGCAGTGACGCAAGTATCCTCCCTACGTCGCCACACGCGTCACATACGACCCGACGACGCATAAGACCACTTCGTCCTCACAACATTACACCTGTCGTACACATGATACAACAGCGTGTCTGCTGTACCTCTGAGGCATACCTCTGGACACGAGGGCCAACTCAGGGAGGGAAGAGAAGGCGTGAAGAATCATCCGTGGCTTCCAGGACTCAGCAGTGGGAGGACTCCAGGACTCAGCAGTGGGGCGATTCCAGGATTCAGCAGTGGGACGATTCCAGGAACCAGCAGTGGGAGGATTCTGTAAGCAGGTAATGGCAATGCACTCAGGTGACTGCATTACCCAGAGGACATCAGTAACGCAGCCTTCCTGATAGACATCATCAAGTGACGCACTGGACTTACGCATGACGACGCAAAACCCTCATTGGACTTATGCATGACGACACAAAACCCCTCACTTGACGTATGCATGACGAAGTGGAAGACACCGACAACTGCACGTGTATCGTGGGCGCAAAACAATGACTTTTAAAAAAAAGGAACAACAGGATTTCCAGCGGTTACGGAAGATTACTAAAAACAAATTGCCTGAGAACATTAAAACAAAAGCCATACATACTGGCCACAGGTGAGGGGACGCTACTAATAATTAACAAACAAAGCGAGAAAAATTTAAATTTTCTTTTCGAATTGTCACGAGCATATTTGGAGTGAATGGAAGCAACGAAAGATTAAGAAAACTGAACTAAGTCGCGTTTAACAAAAGGAAAGAGAAAAAACTAGTAAAAAAATCCGACTAAAAATACAGGGGTAAAATGAAAACGATTGAGAATATAATGAAACAAAGTTTCTTTTTAAAGTACTCGTAAGTCTTTTCATTTTTTAAAGACACAACAAAAAAAAAAAAAAAACGACAATTAGAATAGTTTTACGCTTTCCAAAGTAAATAAAAGAGGGAACGAGGAGAGAAACGTCGGAGGCAACGGTATTAAGTAACGCCACGGAATTCAACGAACGCGATCCGGTGTGTGTAAGAGATATAAGAGAGAGAGAGAGAAGGGCGAACCTGCGAGTGTCATTAGCACTGGCAAACATTTCCCAACAGGATCAAAATGGAAAATCAGGGACGAATACGAAGTCAAAGGCGAAAAAAGACGAACTAAAAATGCTCATATCCATCACGACAGGAAAATGATGCTCCTGGGCTCAAAATTGTGCAAATCTTTCGGTGGTAAAGAGAAGAGTGAAGGGAGATTGAGTGGGGAGTCAAGGGGATGATGGAAGGGAGAGTTGACAGGCCCTGGGGTTGAAGGGGGCGGGGGGGAGATGGAAAGGGGGAGAGGCTGGATCACAGGTGTTGGGAGAAAGTGTGTGTGTGTGTGTGTGTGTGTGTGTGTGTGTGTGTGTGTGTGTGTGTGTGTGTGTGTGACCCTGTCATTCCAAGTTTGCCTCCCTGCCAAATGTAAACACAATCTCCCTGTCTGATGTATACCTCGTCTCCCTAACTCGCGTGCTTTGTGTCTCCCTGCCTGATACCTACACCGTCTCTCTGCCTGATATGTGTACCGTCTTCCTGCCAGATACGTACACTGTCTCCCTGCCTGACGTGCACACACACACACACACACACACACACACCTCCATGACCGAAGAGCCGCCATGGAAGTGGGGGATGGGTGAGACATATGTTTCGGGGTGGATTTCGCCGCATGCAAATCGTGTGGTGCTGCTGCGTGCATCCGCATACACACTCCAGTGCAACCTGGATGGAAGGGGTGGAAAAGGTGGGAGGGAGGACGGGGTTTAAAATACACCAGATTTGGGCGAAATGGGTATCGAGAGGCGTGAGAGATGGAAGGGAGATTGAGGAACCTTTAACAAATTTCGGATCTCAACCTCTTGAGTACGATGGGCCGATCCCAGAGGAGCAACACGACGGTCCGACCCCTGGAGAGCAACACGACGGGTCCGACCCCTGAGTAAGAACAACACGATGGTCCGACTTCCGGGTATGATGGCTGGCCTATGAGCCGACCTTTTCAGAGTCAGTGGTCAAGGGACCTGGCCATCATGCAGAAAAGAACTATGGTCATGCTCAAGGGGTCAACCTTATACCTATGAGGATTAAAGATAGAAAAATAAAAAGATCGATTGACGGACAGACAGAGAGACAGATAGACGGATATTCATGGTATGTAAATCCGATTGAAAAAATCGAGTTAGCTTACTTCAGTGCCTATCAATAATTCAATGCAAAAAAAAAGAAATGTGGCATTTGACAGAAGCAGAGAAACAGGAGTACACGCAGAGGAACAGATAAAAAAAAAGAGCACAATGCTTTTAATAGTAAAAGAAAAAGAAAATGCGGAGCAGACTTACAGCATTTGTATGGCTGCTGCGCCTTAGCACGTGTCTGGCTGCTGCTGCTGCTTCCCACAGTTCCTGTGTGGATACCAGCCCACACGAGCACTGACCGTTACAATACATCACTCTTTTCCCTTACAGCAAGACTGGAGGTCCCTTCCCTTCTCCTATAACCCCCGTCCACCTTCATGAATCGGCTCTGCGAGCATCTGAGAAGCCCTAAACTAATTCATGGATAAGTTTGTTTTTTTTTTTTTCCATAATGACAAACTTACATCCGACATAATCACGACGGGAAGGTGCTTTAGCCCTTAACTCAAAACCAGCAACGAGTTATCATCCTGACACAGAGCAGACAATGACAGCCTCCCTCCTCCACATGCAGGAGGGAGACGAAACCATGGCAACAGGTCATAATGAGGACACACCAGTGACAACAGACACAATTATCATAGGAAAAGGAATTACGGGACAGTTTTGGCATAAGAATCATTAGGTATCATGGCAGCCTCCCTCCTCCACATGCAGGAGGGAGACGAAACCATGGCAACAGGTCATAATGAGGACACACCAGTGACGACAGACACAATTATCATAGGAAAAGGAATTACGGGACAGTTTTGGCATAAGAATCATTAGGTATCATGGGTGGGCATCAGTGAAATCACTAGGCACCACAACAGGTAGAATATATATATATATATATATATATATATATATATATATATATATATATATATATATATATATATATATATATATATATCAGGGATTGAATCAGGGCATGTGAAGCGTCTGGGGTAAACCATGGAAAGTTGTGTGGGGCCTGGATGTGGAAAGGGAGCTGTGGTTTCGGGCATTATTGCGTGACAGCTGGAGACTGAGTGTGAACGAATGGGGCCTTTGTTGTCTTTTCCTAGTGCTACCTCGCACACATGAGGGGGGAGGGGGATGGTATTCCATGTGTGGCGAGGTGGCGATGGGAATGAATAGGGGCAGACAGTGTGAATTGTGTGCATGGGTATATATGTATGTGTCTGTGTGTGTATATATATGTGTACATTGAGATGTATAGGTATGTGTATTTGCGTGTGTGTGTACATTGTGTATGGGGGTGGGTTGGGCCATTTCTTTCGTCTGTTTCCTTGCGCTACCTCGCAAACGCGGGAGACAGCGACAAAAAAAAAAAAAAAAAAAAAAAAAAAAAAATATATATATATATATATATATATATATATATATATATATATATATATATATATATATATATATATATATATCGGTCAGTCTCACTTAAATCAATAGCCGACGTTACCATGCACAGACAAGAAACAGACACGGCTCAGTATCACTCAAATCTAAATTGCACACAAGCGGGTCGTTTGTCAAGGTTATCAACTCTTTAATGAGTTGAAATTCTCGAGACAACCTTATCTTATCAAGCGTTCTCCTTTTTTTTTTTTTTTACCATTTTTTATCAGATCCCTCAAATCAAAGGACGAATGCATATATGATAACCCTGAAGAAACAGTTCATTTACGAGGCAAGATAAAGACATCTGGTAAAAGAAAGAAAAAAAATACATCGGAAGGAATTTATTCGCCTCATTTCGAACACTGATAAAATGTTCTTTAAGAGGATTAGTAACACATTCTCCACCGAGTGAGGACATGCGAGAGAGTGAGGTATTGTTACTAATGTTGGTGTGGATAGATCGAGCCGGCAACAGGATCACAGTGATTACCAAGATTCCCATCGCTGATAAAGAACACCACGTCCTCCATTCACGGCACAGTCTGGCCAGGCCATCATTACGCGGGTCATACAGCCACACGCTAACATGATGGCTGTTTAAATAGCTGAGTCCTTGACTACGGACGTGTCTGAAGCTTCAGTGTTCTTCTGTGAAGGTCACAGCGGTCCTTAAAAACCACTGGCAGGTGAGCCTTAGAAGCATACGGAAGGTACTTGACATGAGTCTTTTTCCATGTAGTCTCTACTGAATCAACCTCCTGGGATAGACAGTACGAGTCTTGACAGCAGGCGATCCTTGGGTGTGATGGCTTGGCTATCGACCCGACTCTTATGGGTTTAGTCAAAGGCCAGGCCATCATACCCAACGGGTTATACATTCAACCTCAAGAGATGATGAAGTAGTCGACTGGTACAATTCCTCCTTATAGTTTCAAGGTGATATTTCCTCAGTAAATCACCAGATGTGTAAATAGACAAAATCACTCCACATTTGAGAAGTACAAGCATCAGACTGTACTCAACTTATCATCATATTCAGGTGCATCTAACTCTTGCCTCATGGCACCAAAGTCTGGTTGCCAGCGAATGCACACCACCAGTACAAAGACAGTGCCATGGGTGCTCCCTCCATGATAACCAACCTGGGACGATGTCTAGACTTTCAACAGACAGAAAATTAGGTCGAACGCGATAAACCGACAGCCTACCGAAAACTTCTCAGTGCTATCTGCCTCAATGAGATTGATCTGAAACAAACGCGCTGTGCAGTAAGACAGCAAATTTTACATCTTATCTACTCCCTGCACGGTATCGAGTGATTTACAGTGTCAAAAGCCAAACACAGCCATAAATCGAATGTTTTTATTTTCAACTTATTGGCAAGGGCCACAGAGACCCATAAGCTGTCTCATTAACGTGTATATATATATATATATATATATATATATATATATATATATATATATATATATATATATATATATATATATATATATATATATATCCTAGCCTGAGTCAGGTACCCATTTCATCAACCAACCCTAGGGGTGGATGAACAGCTGGGTTGACTGTGGACCGGCAGCCGCAACCATGATTCGAACCTATGCACTCGACCCTGAGCGTGGCTCGTGAATGCGCCGCGGATCAAGAACTCTAACCGCTACGTAGACGACGGAGGTTACCAAGACAGTTACAATACTAAGTCAAGCTGTGGGGAAAATTCCGTGTGTATACGGATAGAAAATCCTGTTCTGAGTTCATTCCTCTGAAAATCTGTACGAAAAGAGTCCAATAAGGCTGGGTAACTTCCCTCCTTGCACCTGGGCTTCATAAAGACCGGCCAGTAGCCTTACAAGATGAGAACCAACACTGAAGTGCTTACTGACGTCAGAAACTGATCACGTACAAGGAAGCTGAGATAACTGATCGCTATAAATACACACCAAGCTCGGAGGAAGAGTGGAGGGAGGACTCTTGGAAACCACATTCAAAATACCGACGCAACTTCCCGGAGTTGTTAATGTGTAACACTGTGTATTTCATAACTGAGTTGAGTTGTCCTTCCCCGAGGATCTATACTTAACACAGAATCTCAAAATTCTCAGCGAATTATGAGGGGTCTGTCTCCACCAGAATGTACACCAACAATGAAAGTGTTACAACCGTGACCAATGAGGGTACAGCGGCGTACTTGAGTACTTTATGCCCCGGCAGATCCTTCTCCTTTTACGGATCTCGCGTCAAAGCGTACTCGCTTGGGGAGGGCCTTCAAACCGGGGAGTTTGCGGTGAGGACCCAGCACTGTGGATCCATTATGTGAGACAAGCGGTGCAGACGGAGGTGAATCCTTGACAGACTGGAAAATCAAGAGGGGAAGGAGAGGCAGAGCATCCGGAGCCAGGCTCGCTGGCAGGTGGAGTGAGTCAGGCTGTGATTGATCGTATAATACCCGGGCGGCAGGCAAGAAATCAGCAGTGGGGTGAGAAAAATCGTATAATACCTGGGCTGCAGGCAAGAAATCGGTGGCGCGGTGAGAAACACGGCGGTGGATCGTGGTGATATTCACAGAGCAAGTCCAGTGATACGTGTTGTGCCTCGGTTAGACAAGACTGACGTCAGGAGCGAAGAAGGATGGAGGCATGAGTGGCTCTGGTGGCGGAGGAGGAGGACAGGGATGTTCCCTTAGCCTGGTAGCGGACCTAATGAGGCCACTGGTGGCCATCCAGCAGGACAGGTATGAGGGTGAGAAAGGCGCGTGACCTGCCACACGGTTACAGACGCCCCTCAACTGAGACCGGAGGAGGGAACTAGACACGATGTATGAAAGCAACGGTCCAGTGTTGGTGAGGTAATAAGGGAGCCCCGTCCCCAAGTAGGGTAGACGACGTACCTCAGCAGGTGATGGGTCGCCTCCCCTCACGGCCACGTACACCGGGTGTACCATTATATCGACATCATTGGGATCATTACAGTCTTATCCCTTACCTTTCATTTCTGGCTCATATCTTCATTGACCTGGGCCACTGTGAGCACCGAAAGACTCTCTCTCGACAACCTGCAACGACTCCCGAGCTCAAGACTCTAAAAGAACTTCACCCAGATCCCCAGGGGCAGCGCTCGGTACTGCAACATGATGTCCCCCGTCCTTTGAGACGTTTCACGGGGTCCTCTACACGATAGCTTAAAAGAAGACTGCTGAGCGGAATCACATTTTCATGTCAAATCAAACTCCCTCCCTTTTTTTCTTACCAGACAACCTAGTCGTGGGCCAACCAGACCTCCTGCTGTCTGTCTTTCTCATGTAAACTCATGTAAACTATCCCGGGCGACCTTCCAGACGATGATATTTGCAGATTCCCCTCACAGGGGCCTTCAGGGAACGTTCACATCAAATCTTTAAAAGGCACATTGGTCCAAGCGCGTCAGGAGAAAGGAAAAACGAGATACAACCACATTCTCCGCACAACTGTGTATGCGTTTCAGTTTTAAACTGGAGGAGAAATAAAATCATTCACAAACACCATACACGTGTGTAACAGAATCCAGGCAGGAAAAACATTTGGCTCTGCAATTCAAGCGACTCAGGTTACACAGCTCATGTGCATCATTACTATCGAGTTACTTGATAATTAAGTCACTTGGTGGCTACGCTACATCAAGAGAGGGAGACACAGAAGCATAACTATGTACAGTTAATCAGCTATGGACGTACACGGATAATCAAAAGCGAAGATATACGGATAATCAACTGCGGACATGTACGGATAATCAACTGCGGACATGTACGGATAATCAGCTGCGGAGTTCATCAGTACAGCTTAGACGTTAGACGCCCCCTCCACTGATAAAATGATCCAGCTCGACGGCAAATTACGCAGCGAACGCAAACTCTCCCAGTGAGATGTAGTCATTTAGCTCCTCCGTATCTGAAAGCTGATCAGATACACAGGAGGAAACGCACGTACGGCAAAGCATAAATTCTTTCGCTTGTTCACTTCTCCAATCAAAGGTCTCCTCCGGGGCCTTAGAAAAAAAAAAAAGCAAATAGTTAGCTACTAGAAAGCCACCCGAGGTATCACCGTGAACAGTCCTCAAGACCCAAAATAGAGCAGAGCGCCGGGGTGAGCGCCACCACCTCCAGCACGCAAACTGAAACACGGATGTTTTCATCTCACCGAGATGCATGTCAATTAGTTCGCAATTAATCAACATGTTTAGGGCAAGTGACCTAGGCAAATGCTCTATAACAATCAGACGCATTCCTGACTCATCACTGACTCACGTACTGATCAACTTAATACAAGGACTTACGACAGAACATCATTATTCAGCCTTACTTTGCAAGCTTAACACGTCAACGACACCGTTATCCCGCACGTGAAGGATACAATACCTTGTGACTGATGGCCAAACAGCATAATCACCATTAAACCCACTACGGCACCTTCAACTCTAGGTCAGTGAACATCAGAGACGAGTTCAACAAAAAAAAAAAAAAACACGATGCAGATGAGTCCATCTGGCGGCCAAGGTCATGCTGGGTCACACCAAGGTCACGCTGGGTCACACTGCATCCACCCAACAGCCACTCAGGGTCGACGAATCATCATTAACCCTGTAACAGCTTTCCACTACCTCCACATCTCATACACTCGTACAACAAAAAAATAGCATTACCCATAGTATATATATATATATATATATATATATATATATATATATATATATATATATATATATATATATATATACAGTCTACGTTATATTAACATACTCTCCAAAAAAATATATATATACATACCAGTCAATCATTTACAAAGTACCACTAAAAGCCCACACACACACACAAAAAAAATCCTATTACAGCAATAGAATAAAATAAAATATAAAAATCTCCATCACGAGCATGAAAAAAGGAATTATTCAAATTACCATCAGGAAAACAGGGAAGCTCAGCCCACTGGAACGCTGCGCCTCCCGACGTCCACTCATAATTGACACGGTCACCCCCCCACCCTGCTCCCAGGGCCTAGATATAGCAGCAGGGCATGAGGAGCAGACGTGGCGACTTGGTCCTACCACAAACTCTGACCTTGTTGCCGCTTACAGCATACCGCACCATATATATATATATATATATATATATATATATATATGTATATATATATATATATATATATATATATATATATCTATATATTCGTATGTTCGCCGTTCCCCGCGTTTGTGAGAAAGCGCCAGGAAGAAATCTGGCCTGAGAGAGAGAGAGAGACAGAGAGAGAGAGAGAGAGAGAGAGAGAGAGAGAGAGAGAGAGAGAGAGAGAGAGAGAGAGACGAACCCAGAATCATTTCCTCGGGGTAGTGTGGCATGTGACGGAGGGAAAAAACAAGACAAAAAATCATTCAGTCAAACAGTACGAAAAAATGTCTTCCCACACTGCGAACTCTCACACACAGCCCCAAAAATATGCCCTTGACACGCCTTTCCCACCAAGAACATCTGCCATATCAGGAGGAAAGCGTTGAACCACACACTACCACGAAAATCGACCAGATCTCTAACCCATGCTTGCGATATAGCTAGGAAAGTCTCGTGACTCCAGGAAACTCTTACGAAAAACAAAAGTGAAAGCCTTATCAATGGTTACATCTCTGCCACGTTACTCATACCAGTTATCGTATTCGTAAAACATGCTCCATCACACAATCATTCCCACACCCCACGGTAAAAATCTGCCATATGCCTGATGAAGCCAAGCAGAACAGCGATGAAACAATTCATACCAAGGACAAAATCTACCACAACAATAACACCACCTCCAACACGGTCCCCCCACCAGTCCCCCCCAAAAAAACAAAAAAAAAAAAAAAATAATAGTCGCAGTACCAGCGAAAATCTGTCACTGCAGCAGCTACATCAGCAGTAGCCACAGCCATGCCAGGGTCTGGCCAGGCAGGCTTGCTTCACCTTGCTAACCCGGAGGTGAGGTGGGGGGTCGAAAGTATAACGCAAGACCCCCCCTGTTAGAGCGGGTCCTTGTTAGCATACCTCCCACACCGCTGCCTTCAAACGGGGAACGACACGGCGGCGTAAACACCCAGGCGGCCATTACTGTTTATATACGGGCATTTACACTAATTGAATTGGACAATCTGGGAATACTACAGCCCGCGGGGGAAAGCCTTAACAGAAGACACTAAGACGATATGCGCTGATTGTTTCCATCTCAAGGAGGGAGGGAAGAAGGTGCAATGCTCGCCCGCCCTTCTCTTCACCAAAGCTCCTTAATGATAATCCGATTCTACCGGGATGAATGGAGGAAGAGTGGTCGTGATGCCGGCTTATGAGGCCGGCCTGTGTAAGAACCTCATGACCAGCTGCGGCGTCGCTTGTAAGCCTCATTAATTAATGAGATTGTACCGTGTGTGTGTGTGTGTGTGTGTGTGTGTGTGTGTGTGTGTGTGTGTGTGTGTGTGAACACAGTGTGGTAGTAAGTGTGTAACTGTCAAGTGCAGCAGGCAACTGTGTACACTTTGAATGCACTGTGTATGCACTGTGTAGACTAAGAATTGTGAATGTACTGTGTAACCTAAGAATGCAGTGTTCACTGTGTATGAACTGTGTAAACTAAGAATGCAGTGTACACCGTGTATGAACTGTGTAAACTAAGAATGCAGTGGACATTGTATACGAACTGTGTAAACTAAGAATGCGGTGGGCAATGTGCATAATACGAATGCAGTGGGCAGAGAATGAATGTTCTGAGTAAACTATGAATGAAGCTGACTGTGCACCATGGTAAGACCATTATGAATGCAGTGGGCAAGAGACTGAACACCGTGAGCAGGAAATCTGTGAATCCTTCGTGTAGACTCTGGACGTTTGTAAAATTGTGAGTACAATGTTCGCTGAGAACACTGCACAACGTGTTCATCTTGTTCTTTATGAACGGTACGTAAAGGGTGATTGCCATGTACGTGTGAGGTTCAACTCAAAACGTGTTCTGCAAAGAGCACTGTCTAGAAGCTTTTATTGAAATCTACATCAGACAAAATTTGGTCAGATCTTTTTTCTTACGACGTGACTGGATGAGCGGACATTGGGGGGTTCGAGGGGTTCATGTGGGTCTGTGTGAATCTTCGGTACACCAAACCGTCTGTCTACACCTAGCGAGGACTTTAATAAGGTTTACGTGTGTCTGTCTGTCTCCCCATGAGCATGGTACACCAGATTGTCTCCACCTGACGGGAGCTTACAATTCATGAGCGTGTCTTGCTATACTTGCATTGTTTTTGACATATTCTTTCAACCTTCTCCCTTGACGAGCGGCCACACCACCATCAGGACGGCCAACCCCTTACCACAACTCACCCACCAACCTAAATACCTCCTTCAAAGGCCCTTTGCCCAACCTTTTTATGGCTGAGCCCAATAAACTCGTAAACTGAGAGAATGGCAAATCTGAAGTCCCAGACTTAATAAATACGTAACACGTTCATGCCCTAACCTTAGAAAACCTCAGGTATTTCCACCCCACGAAGTCCGTGCGATCAGAGGGGTGGCAGTCCTAGCGCCTGACAACGAGAGGACCGACCTTGCGCAACGCCTGTGGCTGGGTACCGTCTTGCCCCGCATCAGCATCTCACTGTTGACATATTGCCCAGCATAGCAAGTGAGCCACAAAATTAGTTTCACGACGTGAAGGAAACACAATATCGGCTATCGGACGGTGACGCTCCATGATGCCGGACGTTGCGAGGTGGGAAAGGTGAGTGAGAAAGATGGAGGGAGGGAAAGAGGGGAAGAGAGGAGAGGAAAGAAAGTGGAGGGATAGAAGAAGAGAGGCGAGGAAGATGTAAGAAGAAAAACAAAGTGGGGGAGAGATGGAACGACGTCTCAAGATGGAGTAGACAAGATGGGAGAAGAAGGATGTTGAGGGGAGAGTGATGGAGAGGAAATGGGGAGGAGCAGAGGAGTAAGATGGATGGCAGATGCGCACGGAAGGAAGGGAAGTGGGTGATCCAGGGGTAAGCAGCGGCAGAGGAAGAGATATTTCCTGTTACAGAAATGGACAGAGGGAGGCGGGGGTGGCTGAGTCTGGTGTGGGAAAGGGAGGGGGGGGGCATGGAACAGGAATCAGGATGTAAAAGATGGATAGAGAATACAGAGGAAACCAAGAGGGAAAAAATCTCTTACGACAAAATTAATTTTGACGGAAAGGAAACATTGTCTAGCTAATAAAGTAATGGGTACTCGAAAGCAATCAGAATGATATGCAAGCAAAGAGGATAATAAACTAACAGATGAGTACCGAATGAGAAAGAAACTTGGCAATACGCAAGACAAGACAGGTAGAAATGGGCAAGAAACTGAAGGATCAGTAGGTGATGTTTCACAGAGGTAATGGGTAAAAAGAATAATGTGAAAAAAAAAACAGGTTAAAAGATGTGAAACAATAATGGGCAGCTGAAGTGGACAGATCAAGAACGAAGGGAAAGGAGAAACGGGAAAACCGAGGCGACAAGAAATGGAAAGTAAACACAGGGATAGTGATGAAAGGGGAGAGGTGAAATTTGATGATAAAAAAGGATGTAGTCAGCGAGTTGATAAAAGGGAGCAAAGGGAGGGAGGGTAATGAACAGAACGGACCTGTCAGACGAGAGGCTCGGTCTTTATGGGGACAAAAGAGGACAGAGGAGGGGGAAGCACCCCAGCCGAGGACCTATGTCGACTGGGGACACAACTGGGAACTTGTGGTGGATGGACATGCAGGGACCCAGAGAACCAGGTGTAGGCTGGATATAAGGGGTCAGGGACCTGTGTTGCTCGGCGAATACGAAGTGCTGGAGGACCTGTGTTAGTTGCCAGTACAAGGAGCCAGAGGGACCTGTATTGGCTGGAGATACAAGGAGTCTGGGGGACTTGTATTGGTTGGATATACAAGGAGTCTGCGTTGGCTGGAGGGAGAGGAGCTGGGAACTGAGAAAAGAAAAATATATTACGTCGGAAGTTTGACGATGAAGGAGAAAGGTGGACGTGAAACCACGGGATTGGGAAGCTGAGCGTGAGTAAAAGATTTGAAGTCTGGGAGCCTAGTCGGTATGACGCTCCTGGGTTCGAGAATAGAGCAGGGTAAGTGTGAGACCTTGTGAGTACACAGGACAGGCGAAGGAGCTAATGTCCAAAGATTCAATGTATACAATCGGAAACAACACGTATTCCCACATGAAAAATACACGGACTAATTCAACATACATTAAGTATAGGCCAAAATTAAAAACAACACCATAGGCGTCAAACGTACGCCCCCTCAAAGGGTGTTTAAGGAAAAAAAAAACATAAAAACGCTTAAAATGGAAACAGAAAGTAAAGTAGACAGTAAAACACCCGTGTAAGCGAAGCAGGAGGTGGAGTGATATATGCACACTGACGTTTCAGAGAATATTGTCGCAAAACGGGTGTGCAAATTGCGAGCCCCAGACGAGCACACATGTTGACGAAATATAAAAGAGCAAATATACACACTGAATGAAAGGGAACCTTAGATTAAATCCCTGGAAGATGGGGAGGTTACAAAAATGAACGATAAGAATACGTCTGCGTATGTGCGCGTGTTTGAGTGCATGTGAGTGTGTGCCCGCGGGGAGAAAATTTGAGTGTGTGCCAAAGGACGCGGACGCCGTGAAAAAGAAGAAAAAAAAAAAAAAACGGGCAGAGGAAAGAAGAGAGAGAGGGGGTGAATAAAATAGTAACAAAATAAGCGAGGGAAGTGGTGAAAGGAAAGGCGCAGGTGAGAGCAATGTAAGGAAGGGAAGAGAGAGAAATGTGAAGGAATGGGATAATGAAGGAAGAAGAGGAGCTTGGACTGATGGCAACGGTCAGCTGCACACTACCCTCTAACCTCGACCTTCCAGACGGTCAGTTACACACTACCCTCGACCTTCCAGACGGCCAGCTCACACTACCCTCGACCTTCCAGACGGCCAGCTCACACTACCCTCGACCTTCCAGACGGCCAGCTCACACTACCCTCGACCTTCCAGACGGCCAGCTCACACTACCCTCGACCTTCCAGACGGTCAGCTCACACTGCCCTCGACCTTCCAGACGGTCAGCTGCACACTACCCTCGACCTTCCAGACGGTCAGCTCACACTGCCCCCCGACCTTCCAGACGGTCAGCTCACACTGCCCTCGACCTTCCAGACGGCCAGCTCACACTGCCCTCGACCTTCCAGACGGTCAGCTCACACTGCCCTCGACCTTCCAGACGGTCAGCACACAGTACCTTCGACCTTCCAGACGGTCAGCTGCACACTACCCTCGACCTTCCAGTAACGGTAAAGTTGAGGAAATCATGACAGCACATAAACCTCCCAACACCCCGTCAAGTCGCCAGAAGCTCTCCACTTATATTCTCCTTCATATTGTAATCCCTCGTGGTGACTTTAGCCACTCATCTACCTCTAAGCTCAGTCTGTTGACGATCATACCTGTTGCTCCTCTGATCAGCCAGGGTTTTTTTTCGTTTTGAGGACGCGACCCGCACGCTTCGGTAGCTCATTATTTGGCTGGCGAGGTGTACACTTCGCTGGTATCTTGTCCATCCCGTTCATTACCTCTTCAAACGAGGCGGTGCGACACTTGGGTATGATAGTCTGGCTATCATGACTTTCATATGACCCTCAAGAGTGTGGTTAAAGGTCAGGTTATCACATTCCGAGGGTCGAACCTTTGTACTCACGGGGTTAAAATCTCCCGTGAGTGGTCCATTACGCCACGCGACTTGCAGACTGAGAGAGGTGAACTGCACGGGTCCCGGATGTATACAAAAACATTTCTTTCTCTTTGGGCATTTATGGGGCTTCCTGATTTCACTGGTGTTATTTTGCAGTTTTT